>NC_056726.1:174968488-175090988 GCF_019279795.1 Protopterus annectens
GGAAGGTTTAATGTTTTGCTTTTCCCCCAAAATAAAACTCTGTCCATGCAAGAGTAGCTTTAGCAACTCTCGTGCACGCCCCTGACGGCTGTTCCTGGATCGCACGGCAGACATATTGATGGCATGAGCTCCTACACTCTTCTTGCACTCCGTGCAAGCTTTTGTGAATCCAGGGGACAGTCATTTACAGGGCTCAAAGCAATCACTGTCAAGCATTTGACATCGGAAGGACCATTAACAAACTTAAAACCAGGACAGTCCAGCATTACTCTGACATCAGAAAAGGCACATCGAAAAGCCTCTTAGCTAAACATGTTATAACATCCTGGATCACACTGATTGGGAACAGCTTGACATAAACAAAATGACAAACTGGAAAAGAAAGAACTTGAATGGCAGATTATGTTAAGGGCAGGCAGACCTCCTGGACTGAACATCACCTTTTCCATCAAATGTAACCGCTATGTGAAAAAACTCAAACACCACATGTTCTACTGAGGGCAGAAACACTGCCAAGATTATTCTTTTCATTTACTGACTGAATCCTACATCAACACAACATTTGATGGAGATTCTCACCAATTATTCTCATTAGATTTAATAATTATTCTTTAACATACTTGGTTATTTATTAGTGTAGTTGGCAATTTTATTTTTACCTAGCTTTCATATCATTTCTTGTTGTAAATATCTAAATAGGTGAGCTCCATAGGGTTACTTACATATTTTTTCCTTAGTCCCCAGTAGTACATCCACTTACTGCTCCAGTAATCTTATGATTTTAGTGTTGCACTTGGTGTCAGTCTATTCAATAATAAATAGGCAGAGCTGATGAAAACCAGTGAATGTTCTTTGTCTTTTGTTTTATTTTTTATTTTTAAATGTGTGAATTTGTAAGTTAGTGTTTTTAAATTATGGGCTTTTACTTTTGTCAGGATTAAGATGGGAAAGAGAAAGATGTTTTTGCTGCTAAAACTTAGGAAAGGTAGATTTTATATAGCTGCACAATACAAGAAGTCTACTGAAATAAATGATTGTTGTAACTATAAAACACGGTAGAGACCTACCCTGTAACTAACCCCCTGGTCACAGCCACTCCCATTGGGAAGACTTGGGAGGGGGTACCACTTTTCTACTGTATGCAAACCCGCTGATTTGTTACATCCATTGTAATGCACAACAGTGCTCATCTGCCTACAATAAAGGACTAGACTACAACAGCATTATGTCTGCAAGTTTATTTTTTATTTTACCTACCCTAGACTAGACCATTATTTTAATAATGTTTTCAAGAATTGACCATCAATTTTATTTTGCTTAATTAGCTTTTCTAGAACACGCGGCCATGGTGGTGCAGTGGTTAGCATTGTCACCTCACAGCAAGAGGTTCTCCGGTTCAATCCTCGGCTGGGGTGCCTTCTGTGCGGAGTCTGCATGTCCTCCCTGTGGTCACGTGGGTTTCCTCTGGGTGCTCCGGTTTCATCCCAAAGACATGCTGCAGGTGGATTGGACACTCTAACTTGGCCCTAGGTGTGAGTGCATGTGTGTGTGCCTTCTGTGGAAGGTTGGGTGCTGGGCTGGCAACTCGACACTGTAAAACTCCACTGCCAATCATGAGTGGACAGGTGATCCACTGTGGTGACCCCTAACCGGGAAAAGCCGAAAGAAGAAGAAGCTTTTCTAGAACACTAGCAGAAGGGCACTCTCTAATAGGCTCAACCATCAGTGATCGATGACGCAGGATAAGAATTGGAAGACCAACCCCCATGCGACCACAGCAGCACATCCAGTTAATCAATGTCTCCTCAAAACAATGCCTGGGAATTCTCACTGAATACATTTTCTTAACTTTACCCCCTGTCTCCTGTAGGTGGCCAGTGTGTACCAGCCAGAGTCATCAGATTCCAGATGTCACTGGTTTTCTTCAAATAAAAGGTGCACATATGCATTTCTGCAATAACATAATGTAATACCTTAAAATACATACTGTCTCACAATTGTAGTAAGACTTCTCCTGTGATGGATTCTGTCTACATAATATCATATACCTTATGAGGTCACATAGGTAGATATTTGAACCAAGTAATGAGTGAGTGAGTATAAGCATTGCCTCAAACAACTAGTTTTCAACACAATGATATGATGTTGTGACTTCACATAGGTGGTGTCTCCACATCATGGTAAGACTTCCACTGCGGCATGTGAGATTAATGCATATTTTATTAGAATGTAGACTTATATTGGCAGCTGTTCAATTCCAGCAAAAGACAGGATTATGTGAATGTACTGATGTAACACAAACACCATTGCATTGTTATTTCTATCCATTTTTGTTTGACAAACACATTTAAGCACTCTGGTGATTTAATGGCAGTCCGATAGGTGTTCTGGGAATATTGTGGTGTGTGTTCCTGTGGCACATGCAGTTAATATTTATTTATTTGTCTTTGTTTACTGTGAAAGTCTGACTGGGTAATCCCATTTTCAGTGGAAGTCCAGGGAGAAAAGCTTAATTTGCTTGCATTACATTATAGGTTCATAGCTAGATACTAGGCTATAGGCCCTAGGGCCTATACAAGCCTAGCCAAAAAAGGTACCCTTGCTTTCACCACCCAAGAAAATTATTTTCCTGTGTCCCTGTCGAGCCGAGCCACAGAGGTGATTCCTGGGGTGAATTTCCTATTTCTCATCCAATCATCAAGATTTTTCTTGAAGAGTGCTAATGAGGAGCTTTGTTTGATATAGATAGGTAGTTTGTTCCAGAGTATGGGAAGTCTCTGGGACAGGAATCTATCCCTCCAGCATGTTCTGTTTATTGTGGTGACAAGGTTTAGGTCCCTAGAGCATGTAGCTCAGAGGGATTTCTTTAAGTGGAGCATGTCCAACAGCATAGCTTGTATGTTAGGCAGAGATTGCCTCTGAGTAGGCGATATGCAACGAAGTAAAGCTGGAGCTTTTTGAGACGGTCTGCATAGGGCATCTGTTTGAGGCCAGTAATCCTCTTTGTGAGGTGTTTCTGCAGCTTTTTCAGTTGTTGTAGATGTCTTGTGAGGTACATACCAAAAGGGGCGTTGTACTCTATAATGGGGCTAATGAGTGACGAGTAGAGTGGAACAATGACCTCTATTTTCCTGGATGAAAAACCTTTTGTATTGAGGTGTGCCACATAGAAGGATTTTCTAACTACTTGGCGATGTGATTATCAAAGGAAAGACTACTGTCCACCTGTGTCCCAAGGTCTCTTATCACACTTTTGGTGTTAAATAGACTACCACCTATGTGGTAGCTCATGGGTAAAGAGTTTTTACCAAAGGGGATGACAATGCACTTTTTGGCATTGAGCCTGTGGCCATGGCTTTGACACCAGGCATCTGTCTCAGTGAAGCTCTTTTGTAGGAAGTCCACATTGTTAGGAGTTTCAGTTATGGCTCCTAGTTTGCAGTCATCTGCAACTTCATTAGCCAAAGACCTTTTGTGTTAGCCTGCACTTCAGAAAAGTAGATATCAAACAGGAAAGGACCCAGGACTGAACCCTGTGGCACTCCACTTGTCACTGGTCGGAAGTCGAATTTGGATTCTGCTACTTTCACAGTGTGGGTTCTGTCAGTGAGCCAGCTGGCATCCCATCTTGAGACATAGGGATTTATACCTAGTTTAGTGAGTTTATTTATAATTCCAGAGTGGGGGATGGTGTCAAAAGCCTTGGCGAGATCTAGATAGGCTGTGTGAACCACCTTACCCTCATCTACGGCTTTGGTGACGGCTTCAAAAAGTCAATCAGGTTTAGGAGACATGATCTGCCTTTTACATACCTGAACTGGGTGGGGTCCAGAGTTTGGAGATTATCAATATCTTTGTTTATAAGTTCCATGTTGATATGTTCCATGGCCTTGCAGACCATGCTCGTTAGGCTAATAGGACAGTTGTTCCCGGGGTCCATGGTGGCTCCCCCTTTGTGGAGTGGGATAACCGTCACTGTGCGCCATTCTGTGGGCACAAAACCTGAGGTGAAGCTATGACTGAACATGGCACTCAGATGGGGTGCCAGTTCATTTTGCAGTTCATTTAGAATGCAGCCTGGGATGTTGTCAGGTCCCATGACTGGTTCTTGGCTTTGGACAGTGTGGTTTTTACCTGTGCAGTCGTGATTACAGGAACTTTGTATTCTTCTGGTATAGAGATGGTCCCTTTAGGGGGTGAAGGGGGGTAAAGTTAGCACTGAACCTCTCTGCCAGGATGTTGGCAATATCAGTTGGTTCTGTATACTTAGTGCCATTGTGCTGTAACTCAGAGCAGATATGCGTGTTGCCATTGAGATTCTTGACATAGCTATAGAATGCTTTGTGGTTGTTTTTAGAATCAGTGGAGATTTTGTTTTCATAACTAGCTTTGGAGGATTTTATGAGGGATCTCAGCTTCTTACTGAGGCTGACCAGGGAGTTCTTCCAGTCATGGGATTTTACTCTTTTTTGCAACAGTTTATTTCTTCTGTTGTAGAGTTATTTTATGGCAGAGGACCACCAGATTAGCTTTCTTTTTTTGGAGGATAGCATCTTGGTTCTGTTAGGGATAGCACGATCCATGCACTCGTGTAAGTGCTTATAACATGCATTTGTATAGGATTCAGCAGTCGTACCTCTACTGTCCGTCTGTATGGGTGTCATGAAGTTTGCCACTTCTGCCTTAAGAAGTGTGAAGTTGGCTTTGGAGAAATTTTTATGGTGGTTTCCCTAATGGGGGTTGGGGGTGGGATGTAGATGTCTAGGCTGATTAGCTTGTGGTCAGATCTAACCAATGAGGAATTGACCTCTGGTGTGGAACACCAATCGTCTATGTTGGTAATGACCAGGTCTAGGATGTTGCTGCCCCTGGTGTGGGTGTAGATAAGTTGATCCAAGGCATTGGAATTTATGAATTTCAGAAAACATTGAGCAAAAGAGTTGGTACATGAGTAGTTTTCCCAGTTAATGGTGGGGTAGTTGAAATCACCCATTATTAGGGTGTTTGGTTGTACCCTAATATTTTCCAGTGTATCAAGAAATGAGGAGTGGGAATCCTGGGGCATGGTGGGGGATCTGTAGCAAGTTACAATTTGGATTGCGGTCTTGCCCAGAGTTAGTTGCACTTAGATAATCTCGGATGCATTATGCTGAGCAACTAGCCTGGAGCTGTGGATATCCTTAATGAATATGGACACACCTCCACCTTTAGTGTCTCTGTCCAGGTTAGGTGGCCAAAAAGTGTGGCATGAATTATAGCTTGGTAATGCAGGGGTGCTCTCTGGATCCTTGAACCAGGTCTCTGTCACTGCACAGATGTCAATGTTCTCCATTTTAAGGAGTGCCTCGAGTGAATGCATTTTGAGGTTTAGACTTCTAGCATTGAGTAGCATTACCATCAGATTTTGCTAGCTTGTACCTGTTACGGTGGTGAATTAGTCATTTGAACCTTGCCTAAAAAGGCACTATAGGGGTGGCAAGAGCCTTAGCCAGTATCCGGAATCTCAAGGGGGGCAGGCGCAGGCCATCTCTGGCAAAGCATCGTGGTCTGTCGATCATATCATCCCAGGCAGACAGATACTGGAACCCCTTAGAATGACACCAGAAACTTAGCCAATTATAACCAGTAAGTCAACCACGAACCCCAATATATGTCACATGATATGCTTAATTTAAAAAATAAAGTTAAAAACATCCACAGTTTAGTGCTTTCATCTTTACTACTCAGACATCATCAGAGCTGTGACTGCAACACACAGAAAGCCATTTAAGAACATGCAACAAGGTAGATGTACCTCTTAGAATCAACCAACTTCTGCAGACATCAGTACAAAGCAGAAAATCAAAATAAACACTATGAAAGCCAGATAAATGCACATTTTACACCTGAACCAACAAGTAATATAAAACAAAATAAAATAAACCCTTAACCAAAGTACATCATAATCTCTCGTTTTTAATCCACTGTTAATATAAACATTGTCATTCAAACCAGGAAAGGTAGTAGCATCCAGATTTAGCTGCCAAAGCATTTCCTGGTGAAGCAGATTAATTTGCCAGTCACCTGTGTGTTTTCTAACATGTACTGCAATGTGTATTGAGGCTTGTGGTTGACTTACTGTTGTTTGCACTGGTTGTTTTGCTGCTCATAGTCTTTGTTTCTTCCAGTATCAGAATTCTACTTTTGTTTCTTTTCTTTGGTTTATATTACATTATACTAAGTTCCAGTTAAACACAGAGTAGTTATATTTTTATTTACATTTATACACAAACAGTAGCTACAGTTACACATTCTAAGATTTTATAGAGGTGGAAGTTACTAAACAGAAAGCCCAGATGCAACTTAGTGGATTGTACAGGCAGCAGTTACGTATAAAATTGTTTTATCATTTCAATGAGAGGTTGAGAGTATTCTATGTAAAGGAGAGTATCGTACATTGAACACAAAGTCTCAGCCTTGAGATGAGCATGTAACAATACATAATACTTAATAATACATAATATTCATAACACTGATTTGTATACTATCCCAGGGATTCATGAAGCTTGTGCCAGGTGCAGGCGTAGCGTTGGCGTTCTAACACCAAATATGGCCGCTGAGCGATTCAGGTATGAGCTGTTTCCACGTGCACTACCTACGTACGCTATACCCGCACAACTCCTGAGCCTTGTAATGTAATTACCCCATGTGCAGCAGTGTAGCATGCAAATGAAGGTATGTAGCGATTCAGGAAGTGGTGCAGGCATAGTGTAAGCATGCAGAAATATAAACCGTAGAAAACGGTTTACATTTTTGCAAACATAAAATCGGAGCCATGACAGCCGACCAAACACATGTATTATAATGTTAATATATGCCAATGGCTAAATATATAGCCATTGGCATTAAAAAAAAAAAAATATATACAGAATATAAAATTAACATTTAATATATATAGTCGCACTATTGCAATGTGGAAGCACATGGCAGCGGTGCGCAAATGGGATCACAAGGAATATATAAAAATATAGAATAAAACCACAATGAAACACATATCATGATTTCCCCATAATAGTCAATGGCAGGCATGCTACACCATACTCATGGTGCAAGGGTTGCTAAGGGGCAGCAACAGTGTTATGCACAGTAGCTAGGGATTAGTAGGCAATACCATGCAAATGAGAGGAGTAATAGTGAATCACGGATTCCCCGCTGGTGTAAGGATGCACCTCACAGTATAGCGTTATAACACCGAGGTGAGCCCTTGAGATAAAGGTGACATCAAGAGAGGGGTGTGTCGCCATTGCTGTAAGCACATTGGAGCATTGCTAAATCGGTCTGCCCCTAGCTGGGTAAAGCTGCAGGATAGGGGTGTGCCGAATTGCCCATAGCTATGCTTAGCTGAGAGTACACAAGGTAACTGAGTATGCATGTGAACGGAGATGAAAACATGCGTAAACCCGGTAAATGGGTATGCACATCGCGCACTGCAGCTGAAACAGGAAGGATATAGGAAAGAAATAAGGAAATGCTGCAGCAATGAAATTGGAGTACAAATGACTAATTAACACCTGGGAGCCTACAGTGGGCCATTGGCAACAGCTAACAAGGCTGCAAGCAGCTATCTGCAGAACAGGGAAGGGGAGGGGCTGTACTACAAACAAAACAGCAAAGTGTCAAAGCAGAACAAAGGTGATATGCAGTATATCAGCTACAAGGCACATGTTGCCATGACTGGGTAGGGAAAGTACAAAACAAGAAAGACGGCAGGTGGATGCATGCCTGATCATGGGAGGGGATCCAGGTCTAAAAGTGCATTAAAGGGCAGCAGATTAATCAAGGCAGGCAAATAGATCTCCACAGTAAAGGCCCTACACTTGCAGTACTCATTGCAAAACCCATAATTAAGACATGCAGCAGCTAGAATAGTTCATACACCCACTTACATCAGCAGCATCCATAGCACAATACTATAAAGCGTGAAAGCACCTCACAAACATTTGTGTATTCCCATACACTCTGCACCAGTGGTGTATACAGATGGAGAACTTTTATTATGTACATGTTAGGGGCTGCCATAGCTTTGATCCACCAGCATTTGTTGGAGACTGAAGGTGGTGTGAATGATGATGCACATGACCACCGCAGGCACCAGAGGAGGAGGAGAGTGTTCAGACCCAGGGTAACCTACCAGGGGCTACATGATCTGGAGATAGTAGAGCATTACAGGGTGGACAGGGACACCCTACAGCAACTTGTGGAGCTGTGCCGGCCACACCTCAGAGCCAAAATAAACAGAGGGGAACCCATCCCAGTGAATACAAAGGTATGTGTAAGCCTGAGAATACTAGCTACAGGTACCTTTCAAAGACCAACTGGGGATATCATGGGTATCTCACAGGCGTCAGCATCCAGGGTACTACACCAGTTCCTGAATGCCATGTTACCACATGCCAATGAGCACATATACTTTCCCCGAATGCAGGAGGAGTTGGCCAGCAATATGCGTCTCTTCCATCATGTGGCAGAATACCTGGAGGTACTGGGTGCAATAGACTGCACACACATACACATCCAGTCACCACCCGGTGAGCAGGGTAGTCGCTACATAAACCACAAGTAATACCCCTCCATTAACGGCCAGGTCATGTGCAATGCCCAGGGCATTATCATGGATGTGTGTGCTGGCAGCCCTGGAAGCTATCAAAGCTCCCACATCTAGCATACTTCACAGCTGTATCAGTTATTTGCCAGGGGGGACATCCCAAATGGCCACCTGGTGGAGGATGCTGGCTATGCACTAGAACCACGGATGATAACTCCCATCAGAAATGCACACACACCCATGCAGGAATGCCATAATGAGACACACGCACAAACCAGAATCATAGAGCGTGTGTTTGGGATGCTGAAATCATGGTTCCATTGCTTGGACATATCTGGCGGAGCCCTGCAGTACTATACAGGCACATGTGCCCACATCTTCATAGTGTGTGCCATGCTACACAATATGGTCCTGCAGAAACAGCTGCAGCAGGGACAGAATGGTGAAGGCCCTCACAGCCTACCACCATTGCCAAGGGCCCCACAGGCACAGAGGTACTCAGACCATGAACACCCAGAGCCAGCCCTAGTAGGGAGACAGAGGAGTGCCCAGTATGTCCATGCCTTGGCAAAGAGGGAATGTATAGCACACACACACACACTGACAGTGTAGACACCTAGGAACTAACACCTTTCTCAACCTGCACACACAGTAAAAATGGATGGCACACACACAAGGCTACCTGTAAATTGTCATGTATAGGCAGTCTACTGTGTGCATCCAACATAGGTAGCCCTCAACTATTGCACACACAACAGCCATTGGCACAAGGTAAGTCAATACCTGACCAGTAAATTAAGTTATCAGCATATGCAGATACTGTAGGTATAGATTCATAGGTAGGTACTTGGCCAACTGCCAGAGGCCATTCATAAAGCCAGCCAAAATGTGTCAGCTTTTGCCACACCATTGATTCATTAACCATCTGTCTGTAGAGCAGAGTAAATGGGATCCCTGGGGTGCATCTACTGTTCCCCATCCACCCTTCAAGGTTTCTCTTGCAGAGTGTTAGTGAGGTGCTCTGTATAATGTAGTTAAGGATGATGTTCCAAAGTATTGGTTATTGTCCCTCCAGCATCTTCCTGTTATTGTTGTGGCAAGGTCAGCTCACTACAGTGTGTGGCCCACTGTGACATGGATTCCCATAGGTGGAGCATATCCATCAAGCCTAAGTTTGACATGGCTGTTTCAGTCAGTGGAGATCATCTCTGGGTAAACAAGATGCCACTGAGTAAAGCAGGAGTTTATTCAGTCTGGCTGCATAGACCATATGCTGGAGGCCAGTATTCCCCTTGGTGAGGTACATTTGTGGACCCCACAGCTGTTGGACGTGTCCTCTGAGGTACATCTCGCATGGGTTATTATACCCTATGATGGGACTGATGAGTGATGAGCAAAGGGACACTATAACCCCAGTATGTCTAGATGGGAATCCTTTAGTAGTCAGATGGGTTCCATAGAAGGATGTCCTAACTACTGTGGAGATATAATTGTCACAGGGGAGATCTCTATCTACCTTAGTCCCCAGATACCCCATTACCTCATCTCTATTAAAGTGGCTGCCACTCATGTGTTAATATGTGGGTGCCAATTCCACAATGGAATGACCATGCAGTTAGTGGCACTTGGCCAGAGGCTGTGTCATTGGCATCCTGTGACGTTCTCTGTGAAGCCCCTTGAGGGATGTCCATGTCAGCTGGCTATCAATCATGGCTCCCAGTTTGCAGTCATTGCCAAACATGGTCTGCCATAGTCCACCTTTGTTTACCTGTTACCTGTACATCTGAGACAGTAGGGCTCCCAGGACTGAGTCCTGTGGGACACCAGTCATGACTGTTCAAGAGTTGGTCCTGGAGACCACTAGTCGTACCATGTGGGTTCTGTGTGTAAGCCCGTTGGCAACCCAACCTGTGCTGTATGGGTGAATGTACAGGCTGGTGTGTTTATCAATAATACCTGAGTGGGGCATGGTGTCAAAAGCCTTGGTGAGGTCCAGGTAGTATGTGTGAACCACCTCTCCTGTCATCTAATGTCTTGGTGACTGTATGTAAGATGTCAAACAGGTTCATTAGGCATGAACTGCACTCAACCGAGCTGACCTGGGTTGGGTCACGTGTTCGAAGGTACCAATGTCATTGTCAATGAGTGCCATGAGGATGCGAACCATACCACTGCAGACCATGCTAGTCAGGCTTATGAGGTGGTAGTTACCATGGTCAGTTGTGATTTCACCATGATGGAGTGGAATAAGCATTGGCATGCGCTATTGTATGGGTATGTAGCCTGTGGAGAGGTTGAGGTAGGAATGCTTAATTACGTGGGGGGCAGGTTGTCTTGTGCAGTTTGCAAGATGCAGTTTGGGTCAACATCTGCCTCCATTGACGCTGTGTTCTGCTGTTAGAGAGGGCCATTTCCACCTGTGTGTCTCTGATGGTTGGGATACTGTACCTTTCTGGTAGTGTTGTGGACTCTTTAGGGGGTGAAGTATGCACTGAATGTATCTGCAAGGATGCTGGCGATATCAGTAGAGTCAGCATATTTTGTGCTATATTTCACCAGCACAGTGCAAATCTGTGTGTTACCACATAGATCCTTGACATAGCCAAAGAAGACTTTGTGGTTATCTTTCGAATCCTTGCATATTTTCCTGCTGATGTTAACCTTGGATGATGTCATGAGGGACCTACGTATCATACTAATAGTGGTCATGGATGTCTGCCCTTCGTGGCATTTGCTATGTGTCTGGAACACTGTCCTACATCTGTACTATAGCCTGTTTATTGCATAGGTCCACCAGTCCGGTGTCCTTGTCTAGGAGGAGTGAGTCTTGGTTTACCAGCGATCACACGATCCATACATCAGTGTAGGTGCTTACAGACTGCATTTGTAAATCTGTCTTTATCTTGAGCAGTGTTTCCCCTTAGCGTGGGGGCTGTGAAACCCCCCACCCCTGTCACTAGCAGTGTAAATTTAGCTGTAGGAAAGGTATACACTGTGGTATCCGTGGGTAGGGGAGATGCTAGGGTGTGAAAACATTAAATAGTTCATGGTCAGATCTAACCAGTGACTGGTTAACCTCCACTGTGGTGCACCTGTTGCCTATGTTGGTGATGACCACATCTAGTAGTTTCCACCCCACGTTAGGGAGGTAGCACCTGATTCAGGGCATATGAGGTGATACATTCTAGGAAGCGCTGGTCCTGGAAGTGACTACCGAAGTACATTTCCCAGTTAATGGTATGGTAGTTGACATCGACCAATGCCAGGGTGTGCATTAGGACTGTCATGTTCTCCACTGTCTCCAGGTAGATGGAGTGGAGGTCCTGGGTCATGGAGGATGATCCGTAGCAGGCCACATTCCACACTGCAGGTGTGGTTGATGTTAGCTGCACATGGATGATCACAGAGGTATCACGCTGCCCCACTAACCTGGAGGTGTAAGCATACCTGATGAATATGGATACAATTCAATTCAACACCATTCAATTCCCCAACAAGTCTTGCAGCTATCAAACTGGACAGGCTCCCCCACCCCCTGGCTGTATGGTTCTGGGACACATGATCCCAAGAGTGTATAGTCTGTTACCCATTCACACAACAAGGTTTCCCTTGAAGCGTGTCAGTGAGGGGCTATGCCTAATGTAGTTAGGAATGTAATGTACTGTCTCACAGTACATTTGTTATACATTGTTATTTCAAGCGTACGTGAAGCTCAGTGAGTTTGGGGGCTCCTGCCCTTTGCTTAGCCTAGCTTACACATAGAAATCATCTAAATACGAAATAGGCAGACACAACATTAATGTCCAACAGTGTAATGGTTACAGCATCCGCATAGTATCTGTGCATTCGAGGTTACAATCCCGATAAAGGCAGGGATGTTTATCATGTGCAAAAGTATACCTTAACCACAGCTTGTATATATGGGTAGTAATCGTCTGTATAATAAAAATGCAAATCACCCATATAAACCCATGTGTGCAGGAGAGTACAGTCAACAGAGAATGTAATGTCATGTCAGCACGTAGTGAGATGTTACTTCACTGACAGGTATATATTTGGTGTAGTTAGCGCATGTGGCCGTGTTTGCACGCACAGGTTATACGTTACGTTTGTTTAACTGTGTTTAACAGCTGCTATAATGTCACGCAAACACTTTTAAACATGCTTACAACTGCTTAAATGAGCCTTATTCTGCAGTAAAAAACATTCCTAAAGCATCGCAGGTGTTAAACCCTGGACCATGCACACTATAGTCATGAGATGTACCACTAAGTCATCCGAGGTGTACACATGTTTCGTGGTCTTGAGACTACACCTTATGCCATATGCATTTCACTGTAATGATCACAAATGGAACAGTGACTTTGTATACATATGTACAGTACATTGTAATTTATCGTAATTTGTGAGCCAACACATTCCAGTCTACAGATGTATTACTCTTACAAACTAATTTGAAATATATACATATATATATCTACCCAAGTAGATAGTCAGCTTTCCTTTAATAAAAATGTTGCCAAAGTGGTTAGAAAATCCTTCTATGTGATCCATCTGATCATGAAAGGGTTCGCATCAAGATCTAAGGATGTAATGGTGCCCCTCTACTCTTCCCTCATCAGACCCATTATTGAGTACAATGCACCAATTGGAATGTACCTGGCTAGACATCTCCAGCAGCTGGAGAGACCACAGAGGTACCTAACCAAGAGGATTACTGGCCTCAAACAGTTGCCCTATGTAGCACGATTGAAAAAGCTAAAACTGTTCTCTGTTGCATACCGCCTTCTCAGAGGTGATCTCTGTCTAAAATACAGAGCCAAGTCCAACACAGAATTGTTGAACATGCTCCATCTTAGCAAAACCAAATCTACTCGAGCTACACACTCTAGGGATATAAACCTCAACACAACAATGAATAGAACATGCTGGAGGGATAGATTCCCTTCGCAGAGACTTCCCTTACTATGGAACAGGGTACCGATCTATATAAGAAAGAGCCCCTCACTATCACTCTTAAAGAGGAACTTTGATGAGTGGATGGGTAACAGAAAGTTCACACCGGGGATCACACCAACAGCACTACTAGATAGGGGCCAAGGGTACTAGCTGCTAGTACAAGGTTCTAGGGAACTACTAAAGGGGAGGTGAATACTGCACAACATGGCTGGGCTAATATATGCCTTTGGGCACATAGCCCAGTACCAACCTATGAATATATATATATATATATATATATATATATATATATATATATATGGGTCTACTTCTATTCGCTGACAGCCCATTTCACTGAAACCCATTTGGTCGAAAGCTCATTTCATTGACAAAAGTATTCAAGGCAAAAACCTGGGATTTGCCCCCCTCCCCACTGTTGTGCGACTGTGGAGTTGTTATATATAGTTGGGGGGTGTGGGGGGCACAGTCCCACATTGAGGTGTGTGGGGGTGCAGCCCCCCACCTAGAATGTTTGTCAATGAAATGAGCTGTCGACCAAATGGGTTTCAGTGAAATGGGCTGTCAGCGAATAGAAGTAGACCCATATATATATATATATATATATATATATATATATATATATATATATACATCTATATATATGCCAGTGATGTCTGCACATAGATATATATATATATATATATATATATATATATATATATATATTATACAGTTACATCAATAGCCATATATATAAGCATCTATGAACACACTTCGTGACACAGAAGCACTCCAAAGGAATTGGAGTGTACACAAAACACATGCAGCTCTGGTATTATAACAATTAATATTAACCTAATTCACCCTAGAAGGGGTGGTTGTTGTGTATGTGAAGATTGTGGTGGGGGAGGAATGATAGGTAATGCAATCATGCATCAAGGAGGGCCTGAGTTGGATGTCCAATAAGAGAACTGGAGGGGCATACATACAGTATGTGGACAATATAAAAAGAACACAAAGCAAGAACCTTACTCATTCATGATACACCCTGTCATGTCACATTGCAACACCTACTTTCACAAACATATGAACATTAACATGTATCAGACATATGTACACCAACTATCATATTTGTTTTCAGTAGTGAGGAATGTCTGTAGAACAATGTATATTCTAAACACCATAACATTTGTGCATACCCCAGATGCCTTAGTGGGAAAGTCAGTGACTGTGGTGTTCATGGTCCCAGGTTCAAAACCTGCAAGGGCTATTAGGTTATTATGAAGGCCAGAATAAGGGCATTTGGATGTACGTGGATTAATGCACTCTTAAGCAGTTGTAAGCAGGTTTCTATGTGTTTGCATGACAGTAAGTGGCGCTGAAACACGGTAAACAGAGAAGTGCTTCACACGTTTGATCTTTGCTTAACGTCGCACAGACCACAGGGAAACCTGCTCACAACCATGTAAATGTGCATTAATCACACTTTCCCTACCAGTGTCTTCTCTGAGAGGTAAAATAATAACACCTTCCAAGAGTTGAACCCGCAATCATGTACTCCATCCTCAGAGTAACCTAACATGAAGCTGCCTGGTATGTACTTATCCCAGCTGTGTATGCAGAAAGGTTAAAAAACAAAAGAGGAATGTGATGAAATAAGACAGCCCACCATGTACCCAATTAAAGGTGTATGCTCATATATAAATATATATATATATATATATATATACATACATACATATATATAGAGAGAGAGATACATAGAGACATGTCGATATGTATACAGGTCTACATATATATGTAGATATATAGATAGGTTAAAAACATCTACACATCTATGGAGGTACAGATAAATGTATGCAATAATGTATATATCTATATACATATACACACACAGACACACACACACACACACACACACACACATATATATATATATATAAATATATATATATATATACACACACATATATATATAAATATATATATATATATATATATATATACACACACACATATATATATATATATATATATATATATATATATATATATATATATGTATAGATATGTATACACACATACATACATGTCTGCAGACAGCATCTGAAGTGGCCATATCTGAGTATAACATGGACCACAGCAATCACACATTCTACCCCCTCCAAACAATATGAACATAACATATGAAGAGTATATGCCAACACACTATTACAAATATGTTCTGTGGACACAGTCACCAACACAACTGTAATGACTGCAAATATCCATGACAGAATTACACAGACAGCTTTCATTTTGCAAATCTTTATTACTTTCCAATGTATTTCCAAAAGGATTCAAGGACTAACAGTACCTGCATGCTATACAGGAAGCATTTAATAGTGCCTTAATGAATCAGCCTGCAATTACTATAGTATTAGTCCACTAAGGGATAGATGTTCACATAGGGAAATAACACCCACACACATATAGACATTGTATAAAAGGGGTTCCTACACACCTGCATGTGCTATTTACACCCACCAACATCTACCCCACAACCAAAATAATTACATCAATACATACTGTCATACCATAACCAATTATGCAACTACTGTACAACATCTGCTGAAACCTTAACATACCTGGACACAGACACACTAACATGGCCCTATGTGAAATAGTTGCCGTTATACAAATGAACAGCTGCTGATGTATCAGGGTTTGCATGAACTAATCCCATTTCTGAGGGTTGAAAGATTTGTACACCTGGAAGTTTTATTGAGTATTGATTATTAGCACAGTATGATACACAGTAACACCAAACTAAATATGCCTGGTAAGCACACTGTAAACCCCCTAACATTATATGCATAGCTATGCAGCCTTGAGGTGGTTAAACAACCTGGCCAGACTGAAACATATGCAGAAGTATTAGGTACAGACAAACCCTGCACAAGTAGCAATGTTCAGAAATATAACAGCAGTACTCACATTTATACCAACACCTCTAGGCATTACACACAATATATTACTGTTTGTCTCGATACAGCTGTTGCAATAGATTCCAAACATAACTTCCACACTGTCTTCCTCACAAGTAAGGCAAAGGGACAACGCCGAAGTGGAGTACTCAATTATACTCCACTGTAGCCATGGTACTGGCTAAGGCAGTAGCAGCGCAGCTTATGTGCATGTAATTAGCTACTTAGGAACACCAACTGGCCATCAGGATCGCACACGTTACTGATCTGTAACTATAAAAGGTTGCCTTGTCACACATTCAAACCATCTGTATCTACCTGTAGGATAGTACAAACACTGAAAGACGAACCGAAAACAAGTATTACACTAGTTAATAACACCTCTGATTACTAAGACGGTATGTACAACATGTAGTATGTCTGTGTATGTATTATCTGTACTGTAAGAATTACAGTGTAATCAATGCATATAGTGGAAATAGCTATCTTGTAGTGATGTAGTGTTGCGCTGTAGTAATGCTTGTAGTATTCTATGTGTGTACTGCTGTAGATCACATGGCACACTCCACATACACAAGGGATGATATGGGCTTGGAACCCACCAATTCGCTTCCAGCCACTGTCAGTGGCAGGATTGGTCCAACAAGTATGTGCTATAACAGAGGATAGTATATGTCGATATACTGTAACGGTCGACATATGTATGGGTGTATAAGTAAGATGAACATGTTAAAGGTGTGCTTACTGTGCAAATATGGTGTGCATTGTGGGATATTGTGCCAATAACTGTGTAATGTGCAGTATTCTAGGCAGATCTGTATTCTATTCTACATAGCAGTTCTGTTATGTTATGCAAACAGTAGTTATGTCTATTGGCAATTATAATACTAAATGACAGGATACATAGCATTAGTATTCATCTGACAGGTTAGCAGCATGATAGCAAAGATAATTGAAAGAGCCAGGTAACTATCCATGCACATAACACATGTAATATCCACCTCTCTACTATCGTTTGCAAGCCATAACAGCTGTGCACGTGTACATGTTATGCAAATGTCTAGTGACCCTTGTTGCAGGGCTGGGCCAAATGGCTATGTGCACACCTACATAGAGTGAATATTGAGAGTACAGACACACTGGTTGAACTACCAGGTTTGTGTAGCCCAACCTCTCCTTGCCAACCTAACAGCCGGCTGCACATACTGTATGTAAGGTAGTGCACAGCACTGGTAATGTAACAGGTTGCATATCATCTTTAACTCCAGTGTAACATCTGCAGTAGGAGTGTAAGATGTAGGAGACAGCTGCCCATGTGTAATAGCCGCATCATAGGTGATGGCTCACACTATCTGATTATATCCTGATCATGTTGATAGTGGCATCAGAACCTATTGATACATGACTCTGTTTGGAGAGTGGGTGTCTGTGCCCAACAGAGCTCATGGTCCTGGTGGATATGTGAGTATATACCCAGAGAAGGAAGCAGACCTGTAGATACTTGCATCATCTGTAATCAACTAACAGGATGTGATGTGCTCCTCAGAGGAGGATTGCTGCTAAAGGTAGCTACAATGTTTCAGTAATAGCCAGTGTTGTCATGTCCATAAAACAAATATTTACATGTGAGCATCACTGTCTAAAATATCTTCATAGGCAATACATAAACTAAATACAGAACTTGGTACTTGTAGTACTGACTGCTCATAAGGGCATGTCCACTAGTCATCTACTGGTGTTTCCTAATGTCAGCTTTGTGTATGTGGCCATCCTGGGGGAATGTAATCTCTATGCCATGTACACTGCCAGACCCACCTAACACCATGCCCCACACATTGTCTGGGATGCAGCTACAGGGGTAAGCTGGAAGGCAGCTCAGTCTACAGCCATGACTGGACTGGACTGTCATGAGGTGTAGGCTAACACAGCAGCTCATCAGCACAACCAACACATACCCTTACCAGAACACAGTAAGGACACCCACATACACTACCGGAAATCACACACATTCACAGACGCGTCTAAGTATCTGGCCAAACAAGTGACCCCCCAAGCAGGAAGAGACAGACACCAAAATACACAAACTGTATGACATAGTTTGCATAATTGTGCCACACCTCTGAACACATGACTGGAAACATGCCCAACACTACTTATTTGTGAATGCAAACTCTAGCACTATGTTACAAACCAACCTATACGAGGGCATACATACTGTCAGCTGTCTGTCTGCCATGATTAGCAACATCCCCTACTAGGTGACCATAGGGAATGTCCCCATTGGCAAATAACTGGTACAGCTGGGTCAGATGCCAAATTTGGGAATCATGATAGCTTACAGGGCATCCAGCACACACATTCATTATTATGACCTGGGCATTGCACATGAACTGGTAGTCGATGGAGGGGAAGCCCTTGTGGTTGATGTAGACCCTACCCCATTCACCAGATGATGCTTTGATGCATATGTGCGTGCAGTCTACTGCACCCACTACCTCAGGATATTCTGCTATTTGGTGGAAAAGATGCATATTGCTGGCCAATGCCTCACGGGAATTGAGGAAATATATGTGGTCACCGACATGTGCTGACCTGGCATCCAAGAACTGGTGGAGTACCCTGGATGCTGATGCCTGTGAAATCTCCAGCATATCACCAGTTGGCCTTTGGAAGGTACCTGTAGCTAGTATTTGTAGGCCAACACATACCTTGGTATCCACTGGGATGGGTTCCCCTCTGTTGGGTCTGTGTGTGAGGCGTGGCTGGCACAGCTCAACAATTTGCTGCAGGAGGTCTCTATCCACCCTGTAGCGCTCCACTATCTCCAGCTCATGTAGCCCCTGGTAGGTTACACTGGGTCTGTACACTCATCTCCATCTCCTCACTGTGGGTTGCTCAGCAGCATTCACAACATCACCACCCTCAGCACCTTGCACATGTTGGTTTATGATAGCAAGAGCAGCCCCTAACATTTTGTCTGATTTAAGCTTTCTAAACTTTCCCTCTTTAATACTGCAGTGTTGTAGAGTTCTTGAGAAAAAAACAGGGGGGGATGGTGTTTGTAGAGTTTAAAGTGCTGGGCTGGGCTAGTCCGCTGCCTGTGTAATTGGCTGATTCTGATATATTTCACCTGGCAGCTCTGCTAGTTCTCCTTGGTTAACTACATACTACTTAATTTCCTTCCTTTTGCTTTTCTGGTTCCGCCCGGGGGGGGGGGGGGGAGCACCGCGCAAACAAGTGCAAATGCGTGCACACGCGCGCTCACGAGCGCACATGCTGTGTGCATGTTTGCAAGGAGTTTCATATCTTTTAACAGTGTGCACCTTTGGTTTGAGGTTTTCAAACAGGACAACTGTAGACATGCCTCTTTGCAATCCTGAGCAACTCAGGGCAAGCACAAGCCACTGTGCTCCAATTAGCTTACAGCCTGTCTGACACACACCCTCATGATGTTACCTATATTCTAGTCTCCTACTCACCTACTCCTATTCTTACACTCTTGGGACATGCCTCACATGATTGGGAAAATTGGGATTCACTATCCTTATCCTCATTTGCATAGGATTGCCTAGTAATGCATGGTTACATCTCTCCCACTGATCTCTCCCCCCCCCCCCCCCTTAGCAACCACTAGTCAGTGGCCATGTTGTCTTCAGCCTGCCATTCACCTGCATGGCAGAATAAGCTTTTTAGTGAAAATGCCTATTTTTGGCTATTTTAAATTATTTTCTTGTTTTATAAGCGCCGCAAGCTTGCGCGGTGCTGCGCTATACTTAAACATCAGAGATCGGGGGAGAAAAATAAGTTAAATGTTTATATTTTTAAACATTTTAAAATGCTAATGGCCTTATATTTGGCCATTGGCATGCTTCCTCAACTGTATGCATCCTTTATTTGGCACTGTCATAGCTTCGTTTAGCTATTTGCAGAAATGTACTCCTTTACCAATGGAGTACATTTCTGTAGGTAACACTAATCTTCCACAGACAGGTTAGTGTTTCCTTGATCGCAAATTTACCTCATTTGTATGGCTTTCACCAGCAAATGAGGTAATGTGCATACCATGATTCTGTCCATGCAAGAGTAGCTTTAGCAACTCTCGTGCACGCCCCTGACGGCTGTTCCTGGATCGCATGGCAGACATATTGACGGCATGAGCTCCTACACTCTTCTTGCACTCTGTGCAAGCTTTTGTGAATCCAGGGGACAGTCATTTACAGGGCTCAAAGCAATCACTGTCAAGCATTTGACATCGGAAGGACCATTAACAAACTTAAAACCAGGATAGTCCAGCATTACTCTGACATCAGAAAAGGCACATCGAAAAGCCTCTTAGCTAAACATGCTATAACATCCTGGATCACATTGATTGGGAACAGCTTGACATAAACAAAATGACAAACTGGAAAAAAAAGAACTTGAATGGCAGATTATGTTAAGGGCAGGCAGACCTCCTGGACTGAACACCACCTTTTCCATCAAATGTAACCGCTATGTGAAAAAACACACTGCCAAGATTATTCTTTTCATTTACTGACTGAATCCTACATCAACACAACATTTGATGGAGATTCTCACCAATTATTCTCATTAGATTTAATAATTATTCTTTAACATACTTGGTTATTTATTAGTGTAGTTGGCAATTTTATTTTTACCTAGCTTTCATATAATTTCTTATTGTAAATATCTAAATAGCTGAGCTCCACAGGGTTACTTCCATATTTTTTCCTTAGTCCCCAGTAGTACATCCACTTATTGCTCCAGTAATCTTATGATTTTAGTGTTGTACTTGTTGTCAGTCTATTCAATAATAAATAGGCAGAGCTGATGAAAACCATTGAATGTGCTGGAAGAACAGTTATGCAGTCCACCACAATCACAAGTTTCTTCCTCCTTGAACAACACATTGCACAAAATTCATGCACAACTACTTGAGAATATCCATTAGTACTACCACTTGTTCTTTGTCTTTTGTTTTATTTTTTATTTTTAAATGTGTGATTTTGTAAGTTAGTGTTTTTAAATTATGGGCTTTTACTTTTGTCAGGATTAAGATGGGAAAGAGAAAGATGTTTTTGTTGCTAAAACTTAGGAAAGGTAGATTTTATATAGCTGCACAATGCAAGAAGTCTACTGAAATAAATGATTGTTGTAACTATAAAACACGGTAGAGACCTACCCTGTAACTAACCCCCTGGTCACAACCACTCCCATTGGGAAGACTTGGAAGGGGGTACCACTTTTCTACTGTATGCAAACCCGCTGATTTGTTACATCCATTGTAATGCACAACAGTGCTCATCTGCCTACAATGAAGGACTAGACTACAACAGCATTATGTCTGCAAGTTTATTTTTTATTTTACCCACCCTAGACTAGACCATTATTTTAATAATGTTTTCAAGAATTGACCATCAATTTTATTTTGCTTAATTAGCTTTTCTAGAACACGCGGCCACGGTGGTGCAGTGGTTAGTATTGTCACCTCACAGCAAGAGGTTCTCCGGTTCAATCCTCGGCTGGGGTGCCTTCTGTGTGGAGTCTGCATGTCCTCCCTGTGGTCACGTGGGTTTCCTCCGGGTGCTTCGGTTTCATCCCAAAGACATGCTGCAGGTGGATTGGACACTCTAACTTGGCCCTAGGTGTGAGTGCATGTGTGTGTGCCTTCTGTGGAAGGTTGGGTGCCGGGCTGGCAACTCGACACTGTAAAACTCCACTGCCAATCATGAGCGGACAGGTGATCCACTGTGGTGACCCCTAACTGGGAAAAGCTGAAAGAAGAAGAAGCTTTTCTAGAACACTAGCAGAAGGGCACTCTCTAATAGGCTCAACCATCAGTGATCGATGACGCAGGATAAGAATTGGAAGACCAACCCCCATGCGACCACAGCAGCACATCCAGTTAATCAATGTCTCCTCAAAACAATGCCTGGGAATTCTCACTGAATACATTTTCTTAACTTTACCCCCTGTCTCCTGTAGGTGGCCAGTGTGTACCAGCCAGAGTCATCAGATTCCAGATGTCACTGGTTTTCTTCAAATAAAAGGTGCACATATGCATTTCTGCAATAACATAATGTAATACCTTAAAATACATACTGTCTCACAATTGTAGTAAGACTTCTCCTGTGATGGATTCTGTCTACATAATATCATATACCTTATGAGGTCACATAGGTAGATATTTGAACCAAGTAATGAGTGAGTGAGTATAAGCATTGCCTCAAACAACTAGTTTTCAACACAATGATATGATGTTGTGACTTCACATAGGTGGTGTCTCTACATCATGGTAAGACTTCCACTGTGGCATGTGAGATTAATGCATATTTTATTAGAATGTAGACTTATATTGGCAGCTGTTCAATTCCTGCAAAAGACAGGATTATGTGAATGTACTGATGTAACACAAACACCATTGCATCAAGTTATTTCTATCATTTTTGTTTGACAAACACATTTAAGCACACTGGTGATTTAATGGCAGTCCGATAGGTGTTCTGGGATGATTGTGGTGTGTGTTCCTGTAGCACATGCAGTTAATATTTATTTATTTGTCTTTGTTTACTGTGTAAGTCTGACTCGGTAATCCTATTTTCAGTGGAAGTCCAGGGAGAAAAGCTTCATTTGCTTGCATTACATTATAGGTTCATAGCTAGATACTAGGCTATAGGCCCTAGGGCCTATACAAGCCTAGCCAAAAAGGTACCCTTGCTTTTGCCACCCAAGAAAATTATTTTCCTGTGCCCCTGTCGAGCAGAGCCACAGAGGTAATTCCTGGGGTGAATTTCCTATTTCCCATCCAATCATCAACATTTTTCTTGAAGAGTGCTAATGAGGAGCTTTGTTTGATATAGATAGGTAGTTTGTTCCAGAGTATGGGAAGTCTCTGGGACAGGAATCTATCCCTCCAGCATGTCCTGTTTATTGTGGTGACAAGGTTTAGGTCCCTAGTGCATGCAGCTCAGAGGGATTGGGATTTCTTTAAGTGGAGCATGTCCAACAGCTCTGGGTTTGACATAGCTTTGTATGTTAGGCAGAGATTGCCTCTGAGTTGGTGATATGCAATGAAGTAAAGCTGGAGCATTTTTAGATGGTCTGCATAGGGCATCTGTTTGAGGCCAGTAATCCTCTTTGTGGGGTTTTTCTGCAGCTTTTCCAGTTGATGTAGATGTCTTGTGAGGTACATACCAAAAGGGGCATTGTACTCTATAATAGGTCTAATGAGTAATGAGTAGAGTGGAACAATGACCTCTTTTTTCCTGGATGAAAAACCTTTTGTGTTGAGGTGTGCCACATAGAAGGATTTTCTAACTACTTGGCAATGTGATTATCAAAGGAAAGACTACTGTCCAACTGTGTCCCAAGGTCTCTTATCACACTTTTGGAGTTAAATAGACTACCACCTATGTGGTAGCTCATGGGTACAGAGTTTTTACCAAAGGGGATGACAATGCACTTTTTGGCATTGAGCCTGAGGCCATGGCTTTGACACCAGACATCTGTCTCAGTGAAGCTCTTTTGTAGGATGTCCAAACTGTTATGAGTTTCAGTTATGGCTCCTAGTTTGCAGTCATCTGCAACTTCATTAGCCAAAGACTTTTGTGTTAGCCTGCACTTCAGAAAAGTAGATACTAAACAGGAGAGGACCCTGGACTGAACCCTGTGGCACTCCACTTGTCACTGGTCGGAAGTCGGATTTGGAGTCTGCTACTTTCACAGTGTGGGTTCTGTCAGTGAGCCAGTTGGCAACCCATCTTGAGACATAGGGATTTATACCTAGTTTAGTGAGTTTATCTATAATTCTAGAGTGGGGGATGGTGTCAAAAGCCTTGGCAAGATCTAGATAGGCTGTGTGAACCACCTTACCCTCATCTATGGCTTTGGTGACGGCTTCAAAAAGTCAATCAGGTTAAGGAGACATGATCTGCCTTTTACATACCTGAACTGGGTGGGGTCCAGAGTTTGGAGATTATCAATATCTTTGTTTATAAGTTCCATGTTGATATTTTCCATGGCCTTGCAGACCAGACTCGTTAGGCTAATGGGACAGTTGTTCCCGGGGTCCATGGTGGCTCCCCCTTTGTGAAGTGGGATAACCGTCACTGTGCGCCATTCAGTGGGAACAAAGCCTGAGGTGAGGCTATGACTGAACATGGCACTTAGATGGGGTGCCAGTTCATTTTGCAGTTCATTTAGAATGCAGCCTGGGATGCTGTCAGGTCCCATGGCTGGTTTTTGGCTTTGGACAGTGTGGTTTTTACCTGTGCAGTCGTGATTACAGGAACTTTGTATTCTTCTGGTATAGAGATGGGCCCTTTAGGGGGTGAAGTGGGGTAAAGTTAGCACTGAACCTATCTGCCAAAATGTTGGCAATATCAGTTGGTTCTGTATACTTAGTGCCATTGTGCTGTAACTCAGGGCAGATATGCGTGTTGCCCTTGAGATTCTTGACATAGCTATAGAATGCTTTGTGGTTGTTTTTAGAATTAGTGGAGATTTTGTTTTCATAACTAGCTTTGGAGGATTTTATGAAGGATCTCAGCTTCTTACTGAGGCTGACCAGGGAGTTCTTCCAGTCATGGGATTTTACTCTTTTTTGCAACAGTTTCTTTCTTCTGTTGTAGAGTTTATTTATGGCAGAGGACCACCAGATTGGCTTTCTTTTTTTGGAGGATAGTATCTTGGTTCTATTAGGGATAGCACGATCCATGAACTCGTGTAAGGGCTTATAACATGCATTTGTATAGGATTCAGCAGTTGTACCTCTACTGTCCATCTATATGGGTGTCATGAAGTTTGCCACTTCTGCCTTAAGAAGT
Organism: Protopterus annectens; assembly: GCF_019279795.1. Lineage (NCBI taxonomy): Eukaryota > Metazoa > Chordata > Ceratodontiformes > Protopteridae > Protopterus > Protopterus annectens. Next base: position 174,993,802 of record NC_056726.1, read on the forward strand.
GTGAAGTTGGCTTTGGAGAAAATTTTTATGGTGGTTTCCCTAATGGGGGTGGGATGTAGATGTCTAGGCTGATTAGCTTGTGGTCGGATCTAACCAATGAGGAATTGACCTCTGGTGTGGAACACCGATAGCCCATGTTGGTAATGACCAGGTCTAGGATGTTGCTGCCCCTGGTGGGGGTGTAGATAAGTTGATCCAAGGCATTGGAATTTATGAATTTCAGAAAACATTGAGCAAAAGAGTTGGTACATGAGTAGATTTCCCAGTTAATGGTGGGGTAGTTGAAATCACCCATTATTAGGGTGTTGGGTTTTACCCTAATATTTTCCAGTGTATCAAGAAATGAGGAGTGGGAATCCTGGGGCATGGTGGGGGATCTGTAGCAAGTTACAATTTGGATTGTGGTCTTGCCCAGAGTTAGTTGCACTTAGATAATCTCGGATGCATTATGCTGAGCAACTAGCCTGGAGCTGTGGATATCCTTAATGAATATGGACACACCTCCATCTTTAGTGTCTCTGTCGAGGTTAGGTGGCCAAAAAGTGTGGTATGAATTATAGCTTGGTAATGCAGGGGTGCTCTCTGGAGCCTTGAACCAGGTCTCTGTCACTGCACAGATGTCAATGTTCTCCATTTTAAGGAGTGCCTCGAGTGAATGCATTTTGAGGTTTAGACTTCTAGCATTGAGTAGCATTACCATCAGATTTTGCTTGCTTGTACCTGTTACGGTGGTGAATTTGTCATTTGAACCTTGCCTAAAAAGGCACTATAGGGGTGGCAAGAACCTTAGCCAGTATCCGAAATCTCAATGGGGACAGGTGCAGGCCATCTCTGGCAAAGCATCATGGTATGTCGATCATGTCATCCCAGGCAGACAGATACTGGAACCCCTTAGAATGACACCAGAAACTTAACCAATTATAACCAGTAAGTCAACCACGAACCCCAATACATGTCACATGATATGCTTAATTTAAAAAATAAAGTTAAAAACATCCACAGTTTAGTGCTTTCATCTTTACTACTCAGACATCATCAGAGCTGTGACTGCAACACACAGAAAGCCATTTAAGAACATGCAACAAGACACATGTAACTCTTAGAATCAACCAACTTCTGCAGACATCAGTACAAAGCAGAAAATCAAAATAAACACTATGAAAGCCAGATAAATGCACATTTTACACCTGAACCAACAAGTACATCATAATCTCTCGTTTTTAATCCAGTGTTAATATAAAAATTGTCATTCAGACCAGGAAAGGTCCAGCTTCAGCTGCCAAAGCATTTCCTGGTGAAGCAGATTAATCTGCCAGTTACCTGTGTGTCTTCTAACATGTACTGCAATGTGTATTGAGGCTTGTGGTTGACTTACTATTGTTTGCACTGGTTGTTTTGCTGCTCGTAGTCTTTGTTTCTTCAAGTACCGGAATTCTACTTTTGTTTCTTTTCTTCGGTTTATATTACATTATACTAAGTTCCAGTTAAACACAGAGTAGTTATATTTTTATTTACATTTATACACAAACAGTAGTTACAGTTATACATTCTAAGATTTTACAGAGGTGGAAGTTACTAAACAGAAAGCCCAGATGCAACTTAGTGGATTGTACAGGCAGCAGTTACGTATAAAAATTGTTTTATCATTTCAACGAGAGGTTGAGAGTATTCTATGTAAAGGAGAGTATCGTACATTGAACACAAAGTCTCAGCCTTGAGATGAGCATGTAACAATACATAATACTTAATAATACATAATATTCATAACACTGATTTGTATACTATCCAGGGATTCATGAAGCTTGTGCCAGGTGCAGGCGTAATGTCGGCGTTCTAACACCAAATATGGCCGCTGAGCGATTCAGGTACAAGCTGTTTCCACGTGCACTACCTACGTACGCTATGCCCGCACAACTCCTGAGCCTTGTATGGTAATTACCCCATGTGCAGCAGTATAGCATGCAAATGAAGGTATGCAGCGATTCAGGAAGTGGTGCAGGCGTAGTGTAAGCATGCAGAAATATAAACCGTAGAAAACGGTTTACATTTTTGCAAACATAAAATCGGAGCCATGACAGCCGACCAAACACATGTATAATAATGTTAATATATGCCAATGGCTAAATATATAGCCATTGGCATAAAAAAAAATGTACAGAATATAAAATTAACATTTAATATATATATAGTCGTACTATCGCAATGTGGAAGCACATGGCAGCGGTGCGCAATTGGGATCACAAGGAATATATAAAAATATAGAATAAAACCACAATGAAACACATATCATGATTTCCCCATAATAGTCAATGGCAGGCATGCTACACCATACTCACGGTGCAAGGGTTGCTAAGGGGCAGCGACAAGATATATTGAAACCATGAATAATATGACTACATATTTAAAATTTACTCTTAATTATTCAGACCCCAGAATTGAATATTTAGATGTATTTGTAGAGAGGGCTATGAATATTTATGTTAACATAGGAGTCTATAGGAAAAAATGTTCTAGAAATACCCTCCTTCATCTATGTAGTATGCACCCTTCATATATATTTAACAACATTGTTAAGGGACAAAGTATGAGAATATCACGATTGAATGCTACAGAAAAAGGATACCAAGAAGAAATTAACAATTTTAGACATAGGCTCCTTAAACGAGGATATAAAGAAATAGAAACTGAAGCAGGGCTACAGAATATTAACCAGTCGAGGGAAAATAGAGCAGCCCCATATTATTCAGGCCAAGCATACCGCCCCCATTAGCAAAAAGATGCTAGGTCTCAATTGAAAATACCAATGTATTATATCAATGATAATAAAGACCTAATGGATACAATTAGTAGCCATTGGCGCATCCTTCTAATAGATGAGTAACTAAGGAATATAATAGGGGAAAAACCGAAGTTCCAATATAAGAACAAACCTAATCTTAAAAGGCTATTGTACTATTCAACAATCAATCCTAATATTCAGGTTCATACTGCGGTGGTGGTGCTGTGGTAGCATTGTCGCCTCACAGTAAGACGTTGTCCTGTTCGATTCTCAGCTAGAGCGTCTTCTGTGTGTAGACATGTGTGAATGGGCATACCTGTTGAAGGTTGTGCATCAGGGCTGGCAACTCGGCACATAAAAATCTACTGCCAATCATTAGCGAACCGGAGTTCCACTGTGGCATCCCCTAACCGGGAAAAGCCGAAAGACACAGCAACTGGCACCCAGTGCTGTGGTAAATGCAATTTTTGTACATACATTGAAACAGGAGACAGCTATATACATCCAGATACAGGACAATATTATGTTTAATGTATCTGCAGATTGTGGCACTGACCATGTTGTATATTTAGCTGTCTGTCAAAAATGTCAATCCTTCTATGTCGATAAAACCGACAGGACACTGCGGACCAGAATTATAGAATATCTCTATACTATTAGGATAGGTTATGTTACCAATGCCTTGGCCAAACACAATATGGCACAAGGCCAAGAACATGTTTTTCAATTTATGGTTATAGATCATATTATTCCTATAGTAAGAGAGGGTAATATACGAAATAATACAGAAAAGAAGGAAGTCAACTGGATTATGAGAATGAGGGCAGATAAAGGTAAAGGCTTGAATGAGAGAGCCTCAATTAAACCAGTTTTAAGAGCCAGACGTTTAACAATAAAGTAATTACAATGTATAAAATATTTTATGAGGTTCAAACATCCATCCACTCATATATCTCTAAAGTAGAATAACCATCATTTCACCATATGGAAGCAGTGATGGATGGAAGTGCACATATATATAGGTCCATTTCTTATAGTTTAACATTATCCTGTATCGGTGTTTAGTTGTTGACAAGTAGCCCAGGTCACATGCTTTCTTACAACAAATATAATATTTAATACCGGGATATGTGGGCTCTATAGATATTATTGGTAAGTCATCTTTAATGGCTTTGATGGGGTCGCTACATGGATATGTAGCAACATTATGTATATATTATTATTTTGTTCTAGTACTTTACAGTGGACTCACTGGGTATTTAAGCACAATCACCTGTATATATATATATATATATATATATATATATATATATATATATATATATATATATATATAAAGCAAAATATGAATTTTGCAGGGTTATATATATTGTTTGCATTTATATAAATTTTAATCTGTAGGCTTATATTATTTTAAGATTCATACCGATATATTAAATTTTGCATTTAGACTAGAATGGATAGAACATTACAATCAATATGTATTCATGTAATGAATAATAGTTCTAGATGAACAGTAAACGGCATGATGAATTAGATAGTAGGTAATATGTGTATTTATTATAGATGTCTACATAGTTATGCAAAATGCCTTTTATAAGTAATCTGTGTACAGGTATAACAACTAACACGGTATAAAGATATTACTGAATAGTAGGGTAGTCAATCCGTGAAGCAGTAGTAAATTTATTTGTGGTAGTAATTTTTACAGCTTATGAATGTTTTATTTTTGTATTGAAAGTAAGGAAGTCACAGTATTATTTTTAACTTGTAGATCCCTTTAAATGTTGTATTGTTTAATGGATTTTAACATGTGATGAATATATAAAGAGATGATGATGAGTTTTTGAATCTTAATGGTCTGATGAAGCTTATGTGGAAGTTCTTATCTGATGTATATGCATTAAAACCGTGAATTGTTTTATATAAACTGAGTATTGCCTTTATTTTATATACTGCAAGCACTGGAGATGTTGTCAAGCTGTGGTTACCTCTTTGCTACTTTACTTGGACTATATTTCCTTTAAGGGTTATTGCCCTTGTGTAGATGGCCTACACTGCCCTTCACAATCCCTAACTGTACTATGTAGCTTGCAGCCTACACTGAATAAAGCCATGTCCAACCCAGAGGTGTTGAACATGCTACACTTAACACATCCTGATCCCAAATAAACACATACGTCATGGACATCCACCTTTCTAGTACAAGGATCGCAACATGCCTGACAGATCCCTGTCCCACACACTTAACATACTCTTGCCATACTATGCATCCCTGTCCAGCAAAGCTGCACATCGCCCCTCTCTGTGACATGGTGTGATGACCGCATGCCAAATATATCAGTAACTATCAGTTCTGTGGCACTGCTTGAACTGGCCACTGAAACTTACCTGTCTATTCTCTACAAATAGGTAACCTGTCTGTCTAGGCTCAAAAATGGCCCAGGGCATATAGCCTACTAGATCACTATGACCATACACGCTATAGTTCATATCCAACCCTGCAAATACCAACAGGCTAGCTTTTGTCCCATGTGTGACACGTGCAACACAGGCAATACATGGCAGGATGCTACACAGCTTTACAGTGCCATGTAGATGCATATGGCAAAACACATACATGCTTGCAAGTCTGCAGGGTCACAGGTCATGTCCCTAACAGCTATGTATGACTATGTATGTAGCATATACACAGCATTAAGGTTGGTTGCATTAATGTGATCACATCCAGGCATGTGCTGATAGGTAAAGACACCACTACAGGCAAACAGACATGCCCACGTCAAGATAACATCCACATGGTGTATGAGCAATGTCATCACATGACACACACATATATGGCAATAACATCACATCACCAGTAGGTGTCAAATGATTGTGACCTATACATGTCAGTGGTGTTAATGTCATGTAGAGTTACAAAGACGTATTTGTAATCTTAATAAATGGGATACACATGTATGTTCAGTTGTACTGTTGTACTTCTCTGTGAGTTACTGTGACCTGCGCCCATCGTTATGTCTTCCAGGTATGCCATGTAGCAGACTGCCACCGTACAGCTGCTTGGAGGATGAGGTCTTCATCCCATACCTCCATGACAACTATGCAATGCTCTTCAGCCATGTGCCACAGGATGCACAGCAGCGGGATGCCCTGTGGGAGGAACTCTGCAGGAGGGTAAATGATGTTGGCGGTCACAATCGCACCTATCAGCAGGTGCGCCGACACTGCACTGTCTTGATAAGACGGGCGAAACAGCGTGCTAATGCAATCACCAGGGAACAAGGTGCAACAGGTGGGGGGACCACTCACCCAGCCCCCACTCACACGTACTGAGGAGCTACTGGCCAACCTGGGGACACCTGCAGACCTCCATCCACAAGCTTTAGCTGGTATTGTGGAGGTGGATGTCTCTCAACCACCGAGCCTGAAGTTGCCTGGTAACTCACTACTGCACATAAAACACAACTATATATCACATAGTTACATGTGTTACTGTACAATATGTAATGTAACATCATATGCAAGGCATGTATGCACACATGCCACATACTATAGTCTGCTACTATATGTATGCACAGATGTGCATACTCCATAGTACACTGTATTGTACTGCCTTATGTGCTAACATGGACATTGCACCCTGTAGCTATCACACAGGTGTGGATAATGATCTTACTGCTGTGACACCTCTGTTTAGGTACCTCTGGCATTTTGCAGTGACAGCAGCCTGTATCAGGTGAGATTGTTATTATTTATCAGGCCTGATAATGCATGGAACATATTAATAGCATGTTGTGTGCATAACACACATACACATAATGTATGGTGGTCCTGTTAATGGACGCTGGTCAGACCTGCAATGCATCACACTGTTTACCTATGTGAAACAATTGAAGACTATATGAAACACCCTCACTAAACCTTCCAAACTGTCATTGCCAGATGTGTGGACAACAGTGAATACAATGGTGGAGGTGTGTTCCACTGTAGGGACAGGTACTACATATCAGCATTACACATGTTGGGAATATGAACAGTACTGTACAGAGAGCATATGTGTGCACATACACTAAATGTGTTGGAGCTGGAGTATGCCTGGCCCACAGGATACACCCTTGTGAAGTATGCCCTTGTTATGAATGTCACACAATGTCATGTGCTATCAGACATGTCCATGACATGTAGTGGGCTGACTGCAATGCTGCTCAACTATCCTGCAAAACATGTCTCACATCCCATACATACCACCCTTCGTCTGCATAACCCTGTCCTCAGTGGGGCAGATGACATCTATGGGTCTATGTCATGTGGGATAACACTGACATGTGAAATAAGATGGCCATCACAACCATTGGACTGAACATGTCATGTATTCACATGGCCATGGAGGATGGCCAGAGACATGAAGCAACACACACAGTAGAAGTGATGTACATGTGTGTACACCCTGTTGTACATTGGCTCGACACAATACAACTATGGCCTTTGTGTAATGGTGACATTGCAGATGTGAAACACTAAACATCATACAGGCCTGTGCACAACTTGTGTAGGCATAACATGTAACCACCACATAACATGTCTTGAAAATCTGGAGTATGTCACGACAGGAAGCATTCACCTATAGAGTATCCAAATACATACATGTGTTGCACAACATACACATACATCCATATCAAGCCACAGATACAGTACATTCACCTTGCTGGTGTCAGACATCACTGTCATGCCTGCTCCTCGTGTGTGAGGTACACAGATGGCATGTGGGACATAGAGCATGTGTAAGTTAGCCATGTGTGGGCATAGTTGCCAGGTATCAGTAATATGGTTGCAGATATGCTGGGGTGTCTGCTGTATACCCTTCTTTGACCTGTGTCACACATTCCACATTAGGGTTTATTGTGTATACACCTCGGTGATGTGGGTCACATTCCACATTACATATGTATTGTATGTGAACATAGTCATGGCTATGAACTGTGTAAGTAGGTCACACTGTATAGCAATTGTGAAGCCACATGATGCCCTGCAATGGCTATGCAAATCAGCTCAATGTGCCTTATGTTCCTGCATATTTGTAGGGTGGATAGACAACACTGCATCAGCTGAAGGCCCATGTTAGTATGACACATCCCTGCATTAGGACACCATTACCGTACTGTAGATTGGAAAGGACACCATTGTGTTACACATGTATGCATGTCATTCAACACATCAGCAGAAGACATGTCATACTACATGTGATTGGCAAGGTCAAATGCCAGAAAGCAGGTCGGTGTACTGTAAACCTGTGCTGGTCTGTGGCAACATTGCAAAGTAGAGACAGCCATGTCAAACATGTGTGTACAGCCACATGCACAATGTCTACACTCAGCTCAGGGGTATGTGGAGTAATGTTGAACAGACATGCACTGCTTTGGGAGAGATATGCAAGCTAGGGCTCAGGCAAAAATAGTATGCAGTCGACATACCCTACAGCTCATGTCCTCACACATAGGGGTGGTGGCCAACACAGAGCATCAGTGGCAGATGTTCAAAGGTCAGTGATGGTCTGTTAACATGTGTATGTTGCACACACCATGGCAGTGCAGTGCAATTGTGCAAAGTGCATGCATTGTGTTGCAGGTATGGGGCATAGGCTACTAACACAAATGGTGCAATAAAGGTATGTATGCTAACCACCACTATAATTATGTAAGGTGCATGCCATCTGCTATAACACATGCATGCTGTTGTGTACAACTCAGGGATGTATGATAAGTACCACTATAATTGCCTACGCTGAAACTATAATTTTCTAAGCTGATTGCCATCTGCCATATCACCTGCATGTATCATGCATGTCAGTGTGTGTGTCTGTTTGTGTGTGTGTGTGTGTGTGTGTGTGTGTCTGCGCACGTCGGTGTGCGTGTGTCTGTCTGTCTGTGTTTGTCTGTCTGTCCATCTGTCTGTGTGTCCATCTGTGTGTGTGTGTGTGTGTGTGTGTGTGTGTGTGTGTGTGTGTGTGAGTGTGTTTCTGGTATAACTTGTAATGTAAAGTTCTTGTCTTCCCCTCACAGGTGTTAATGTAGGTGCATTGCCCTCCTGCGCTCCATCTGATGGTAGTGTCCCCTCAGACTCTAGCAGTGATGATGTTAGTATGACTGAGGCACAGGCAGGGTTGTCAGGGGCTGAATCTGTGCCATTGGTTGCCATTCCACCTGTCTGCCCCTCATCCTCGCACTCAGTTCCCCTGCCTGCATATACCCCATCACCACCAGCCATAGAGGAAGGACAGTTGGCGGTTGGTAGCATGGAACAGGGAAGTGTGGTGATTATGGAAGGTGTGCCTGCACACTATGATCTCAGTCAACAGACTGGTGATGTCCCACACAGGCATGTGCCCAGTGCGGCTCGTAGGAGGACCACTGGCCAACATGCCCCTGAGAGACCAGGCACATCAGCTGGAGTCACCAGACGCATGTTTTGGGCTGTAATGGAGGCACAGGCACGTGCTGAATGGCACAACAGGAAGGTTTGAGGCATCAGAGGGCTGCTGTCCATTCATTAACTGACAACATCCAGGCACTTGCAAATGCTCACCATCATCTTGCAGATGTGTTGGATAGATGATTGGGTGACATGATGGGAGTCCTTGACCATGGCATGTCAATCCTTGAGCATGGAATATCTGTGCTGGAACATCTGGTGGAAGTGAGGCATCGGGCACATTGGCGTAGGTCAGCTGCATCACCTGTTGAAGGTCCACTTGAACATGCTACTGCACATGCCCACTCCCATAATGGCTATAGCAGCAGCAGTACAGCTGGTGCTGTGCAGTCCACACCAGGACACAGCAGGCCACAGGCACATGGTCCTGGATGGTCCCAACAGGGACACGAATCCACTGCACATGTGTCATCAGACCGTACCCAATCTGGACCTTTGCCTGGTAGTGCCCATGCAACCCCAGGCAGGCACAGGTCACGTGGCTGTGGCCAGACACGGTGAACTGTGAAACCTGCCTTGTACAGTCTGCAGCTGTCAATATTACTCCTGTGTAGGCCAGCCACATGACAGACCTGTATGCATGCATACACACACACTGGAAACAAATGTAGGGCACCTCAACATACATGCATAGCATCCACACATGCCCAATGATATCACAGGCCCTAACACACATGCATGATGTCACCCAATGGCACAGCCTAGGCCTCTGGCAAACATTATCACCCTGTGCATATGATGATGCCTGTGCCACATCCATGCCATCCACACCATCAGTGCAGGGACATGTTCATATGGTCTGATTCACAGGGTGAATATACTAGGTAGACAATTGTGGATTAATATTGTTGAGTAGTATTGACAGGCAGCAGACATACCATGTGTTGCAGTTGTAGAGTGCATTTTGTACATTTGACAGTATGTATCATGTGTAACAACACTAACAGCATGTTGATCTTGATATTCTGCCTTCCTCTTTCAGGTGTAGTTGCATGTGCCGGGGATGTTGATGTTTGCGGGAGTCCCATATGTACATGTTAACTACCCACAGGTCAGTATGACAATACCTGCATGCACGTTGTAGCTTCCACATCACAGTTATATTCTCCCATGTTTTAATTATGTTTACTGTTCTAATGATCCAAGAGAATTATAGCTGTGTAGTAAGCTACTGTGTTCAGAGACGTCACATCCATAGTGGGTGACATCACAGGTATAGTTACCTGGAGCACTGAGTGGGTAAAAGAGTGATATGCCGGAAGACAAGGGTAAAGGCCAGTGGAAATATTGGCTTCTCATTGAGAAGCGATAATACCCACTGCCATGACAGCATGCAAACACAGACACACCCACACACTCAGGGATTCACAGACACACACACTCTGACACACATATACACAGTTGCCAGTGTTCAGATGAGAACCCCTGCCTATGTGCATATCATCATTATAGTACTACACAATTACAAGATGCACCACAGAGATTACACATGTACAGGTAGATGGAATGGCCTAAGATCGAGGACATCGACAGGGATACTACAGTGCAGTGAGTGTATGTGGGGAGGGGGTCCATCAGTAGGCTATGTAACAACAGGTCACACCTCATGGAGGACATGTTAACAGGCCGTTAGTATGCCCGTCTATGGCTAATGATATCAACAGGAATGCTAGATTGCTTTGAGTGGATGGGTGAGGGGGCATTAACATTTCACTATGGTAAAATACAGCCTCACTCCAGGAACCAGACAGCATACACACAGACAGCCATACACACACACACACACACACACACACACACACACACACACACACACACACACACACACACACACACACACTGGCATTCACAAAGATATACACCAATGTTACACACATACAGACACTTTACATGTGTGAGGTTTAACCACCTGCCTATGCCTTTCTTTCTAAACTTCACTCTGTACTGGTGTCAACAACAGTGTTCAGGAGAGTGATAACATGTGGGATGTATTCCCAACCATACGTGACATATATGGGCACACACCCACACAAGCCAGTACTGTGAATCAAACACCAGCCTATCTCATGATAGGTACCACAGAAGTACAGCACTATTGCATCCAGTACAATGCTTACTGACTCTTGCCTTTGACAACTGTGCTGATATGTGCACAATATATGCACAGGGGAGGTATTACTGTTACAGGTGTCATGAGGTTTGCCTTCAGTGTCACCCTTACAACATTCTACATTGTCTGTCTTCCACTTCAATTAACAAAACCTTACCTTAGCAGGTACACAGGTTATTGTAGGACTGGTTGTAACACACCAGTGAGCTGTCCTCAGTAATCATTCATCTGCAAGGAAGCCCCACCACTTAGTAGTCATGTCCAAACATCTGTCTATACCTCATGTACGGCTTACAGTACGTCGAGCATATCACCATATACAGTTGGCAATGTTGAGGCTGTATTGCAACAGCATGATGTACTAAGACAACAGTCACCTTCAGACATCAGACAATGCAAACACATGGAATCTACACAAACAGCAATACATGTACACATATGCGGTTGACATCAGTACGTGCACTAGCAGGTCAAGAGGATACATTCCACACCTTCCCCATGCCATGTGTGAAACATAGCCGAAAATTACATCATAATGGATGTTGTATTCTTGTACTGGTAGGACACCACCACTTTCACCGAGTAGCCATGTATACATATATTACAACAGCACATATCAGCGTGACACACACAGCATTATTCCATGTCATGCTCCTATGAACTGTTACTTTGACAGTGCCATGGTAAAGCCAAGGCACTGAAATGGTCAACAGTGAGGACATCATATTTGCCCACACACCTCTTGTGTACTGGAAGAGTGCCAGCAATGTGCTCTGTTAGAGCTAGGCAGGGCACTCATTCAAGCATGTGTGAGGTCTGTGGCTTGTAAGCATCTCACCCCAGCATGTACTGGCTATTGTAGTACTAAGGCTAATGTCCAGACAGCACACAGCATGCATGGCTTGCAATTGTTGACATGGGATATGTGTAGGAGCTGTGGCCACACATGGCTGTACATGTCATGAACATATCACCTGTGACTACTCAAGAACATAGAGGGCAGAGCTGGATTTCCCTGAGTCTGTCAATGCAGGCCTTGTGTAGGTCTTATGGTCCTGTTATTTGGGTATGTTTGTAGGCATCGCATTAGATGGACATGTCTAAAGGCATACATACCACATGGGGTGTTGTATGATATGATAGGTGTCATGGGTGACCAGTAGAGAGGGGATATTATCTCCGTCAACATAGATATCAATCCTTATGTACTGTTAGCATGCTATCTGCCATGTGCATTTGTGTAATGACTGTAGCCACCTGTATGTAGAAAGGTAAATGAAAGTTATGATAATGTAATTTATGTTGTATGATTGTGGGATGTACATATCCAGGGCAAGTACGGTTAGGTCATATCCAACCATGAGGGTGTTGTTTACTGGTGTACAGCAACAGTCAACCGTGTTAATGCCGACAACATCCGAGGGACCCTGTTATGTGTACAGCTGAGCTGGTTACAAACAGTGGTATTATTGCATTGCATAACACATTATGCAGCTGTGTCTGTACATGGGTACTTTGCACAGCTGATGTAGGCCTAGGAACAGTCCACCAATCAAGGTTCATCTGGTGTTCTACCATACTATGTCATACCACATATGGATGTGTGTTGGTAGTCTGGGAACATGGTGGTGGATGTATATGAGGATACAACCTAGAATGCAGCATTTGCCTCTGTCACCTGTACCTGATTCATCTGTGATGCATTATGTTGGAGTAGTGGTCTTTACATGTGAGTAGCCTTTATGAATATGTGTACACCACCACCTGGAATGTTCCATACCACTGTTATGGCCCACGTCTGGATCTGAGTTATATGGTGGTAGTGCAATTGTGCACTACAGAGCCTTCAGCCAGGTGTTCCTCACTGCACAGATGTCAGTATTCCCCACTGTAGGTTCTACATTGAGCAAATGGATTACTAAAGCCACACATCTAGCATGGGTTAGCATAAGCATCCAATGCACTTGTCATGTAGGTGTCAGGGTGTTACATCTGTGTGTAGGACATTTGCCTTGGAATGTGGCTATATGGGTAAATGCGACCTAGATATTATCCACACACAAGTGTAACATGGATGCATGTGCTCTGTGTTGAAGGCTCATCATTCGGTCATGACAGCCTGGAATGACAGACACTGGACAACCTCTTAATAACAGCAGGACATTGGCTCATTGTTTTGGTCTATCAGTTGCCACCTGTACCATGGCATCACTGTGCATGGCATTAATGTGCTTGGTAGCAAATGCCCCAATGTAAGGTGATGGATAGCAGCAGAACTTGTGTATATGACCAATGTGAGATATACTTAGGGTAGCAGTCCTGCTAATAATGACAACTACTAACTCAGCTGTGAGAGGTCATCTTGACTACTGCACCTCAGTAACATTACACAAGGTGGCTCACACATTATGCTTGCACATGCCACTGCTCCACGTATAATGCCACTGTCCACAACCTGCTATCAATGTATGCCTTTCAGGGCAGCAAGGTGTGTGACACATGCTGCAAGTTGCATCCGCCTGTGCGACCCAGGTAACCTATTGTCTGTCATGTCCACACATGCATGCATGCGTATAAGTAATATATATATGTCAGTATTTCATGTACATGTATGCATGTTTATCACACAGCACAGACACAGATGCATCATTTACAGGCCACATACAGGTATCAGGTAGTAAACCAGTATGATGTGCATATATACTGACAGGTAAGATGTACCTAACTGTAAACCTGTGTGTTTACAATAGGAGTCCATTACAACGTGTTCTGTACATGTAAGTGTTTGAGCATGCACACTGTGGCCTTCAGTGGTTAGAATCAGAGTGCATCCCAAACAGCCCTGTGCTACTAAGTGTATGAGTGTACCCACTGCCACCTTGTATAATTTGAGTCAGTGCATCCAACAAGCCCTTTGTTACTAAGTGTATGAGCATGCCCAGTATAACCTTGTGTAGTTGCAGTCATAGTGCATCCCAAACGGCCCTGTGTACTAAGTGAATGAGCATGACCACTGTAACCCTATATAGTGATATTAGTTGTCCATTCCGCAGATGGCCATACTCCAGTTCAGGTTCATGTTGTGCTACAACTATACCTCTCAGGCCTACCTGCAGATGGTGTGTCTTGTTTGTGCATACAGGTTGTAATGGACACCTACTTTAAACACACAGGTCTACAGCTATGTACTTCATGACTGTCAGTCTCCCTGTTGTTATCCTTAATTGTAGAAGGGCGGTCTGACTGCCTTGGGATGTGTAATATCTGTGGTGCATCTCGTAACTGTGTAATACTGTAATAGTGATTCTTAGATAGGCAGGAGTTCTGATCCCACCACTGACAACTGTGTGTGTGTGTGTGTGTGTGTGTGTGTGTGTGTGTGTGTGTGTGTGTGTCAGCAAATGGCTTAGTGTGTTTTTGTGTGTGTGTCAGCATAGGCTGAGTGTGGTTGTGTGTATTTGTGTCTGTATCCTGTCATGGCAGTGGGTTTTGCTGCATTCCAAAGAGATACCTCCTTTTGCACTGGCCTTTATCCTTGTCAACCACTATACCTCTCTCTTCCCTCCTCCCTGCTGCAAGTAATCTGTCCTGTGATGTCACCAAGCTCAGACATGGAATTAGTAACTGTAACTGTATGTGTTTTGTGGCACATACCCCAACTGCATACCACTGTACTAGTTACCTTTACATAGGCAAGATGTGTATGCACAATACTGGCAAGTGTGTGTGTGTGTTTGTGTGTGTGACTACCCTGTAGCCAGGCATACACACGTGTAATGTCTTTTACACACCATGGTAGCCATCTGTGGTGACCGGTGTCTACAAAGTATTACATAGTTAGGAATGGTAAAGAATACACAGTCAAGCACCACTACAGTTGGGTATGTTATTTTCCTGTGCCACTGTCGAGCAGTGACACAGAAGTGGTCGCTGGGGTGCAGGTCCATACCCATCATTCCCCACCCTAACTCCACAATCCCTGGGGTAGATTACATTAGCCATCATTCCCCACCCCAAACTCCACATACACAACAATCATCCCTTCTCTGGTGAACTGCTTATGATTTAAATGTTATAACACAAAAGATGCCTCTCTTTTTTGTACATGTCAATTCTTTTGGAACCCTTCTATGTCACAAAGGGCATTCAGATGTGTGTGTGTGTGTGTGTGTGTGTGTGTGTGTGTGTGTGTGTGTATATATATATATATATATATATATATATATATAGATATATAAATATATATATATATATATATATATATATATATATAGATATATATATATATATCTATATATGGCTATGGCTGTGTCTGTGTATATGCATATATATATATCTATATACATATATATATATATATATATATATATATATATATATATATATATATATATATATATATATATATATATATATATACACACATCCCATAGGTGCATATATATATATATATATATATATATATATATATATATATATATATATATATATGTGTAGTTATGACAGCTGTACAGATGTAGACTTGTCTTTGTTGTTCAGAGTACAGTACATTCAAGGGTACTGTACATATGTACACAAAGGGACTATTTGTTTTCAGTACTGTGGAATACCTGTAGTAAGATGTGCATTAAAGACTCCATGCAACATGTATACAACCCAGATGGCTTAGTGATACGTCCAGTGAACTCAGTGTGCATGGTCCAGAGTGCGAGACCTGCAAGCTTTATTGATACTGTCAATTTGGACTGCATAAGACAATTTTAAGCAGGTGTAAATGTGTTTTTGTGACAGTAAGCAGTGGGTACACGCAGGTAACAGACATGTACAACCCACGGTGCACTTGAAATGCCCTTCTTTGGCAATCCTGCTGATGTCATCCACCTACGAATACACGTCTGGGACTGCTATAACCCATTATTCTCCATAGCATGTGGTATAACTGCATATTGCTGTAGTGTGATAAACAAGTTAGGTAGGGGTTCTATTCCATGAGAAACCAACTGTGTGTGTCTCTATCTACCTGAGACAGGAACAATGCTTTTTAGAGTATGCACACTTTTTATGATTCACATGACCACCTTTGGCAATCTTGCTGATGTCACCCACCTAGAAATACACCTCTAGGACTAAAGTAACCCATTATTCTCCATAGTGCATGCTGTGACTGCATATTGATGTAGTGTGATAAACTAGTTAGGTAGGGGTTCCATTCCAAAAGACACCAACGTGTGTGTGTCTTTGACTGCCTGAAACAAGAACAATTCTTTTTAGAGTATGCACACTCTTTACATTCACATGACCACCTTTGGCAATCCTGCTGATGTCACCCACCTAGGAATATACCTCTAGGACCGATGTAATCCAGTATTTTCCATGGCGTGTGCTGTAACTGAGATTATTGTAGGGTGATAAACTAGTACGGTAGGGGTTCTATTCCAAGAGAGACCAACTGTGTGTGTCTCTGTCTGCCTGAGACAGGAACTATGCTTTTTAGAGTATGTACACTCATTACAATTCGCATGACCACCTTTGGCAATCCTGCTGATGTCACCCACCTAGACATACACCTCTGGGACTGCTGTAACCTAGTAATCTCCGTAGCACGTGCTGTAACTTCTTAATGCTGCAGTGTGATACACTAGTTGTGTAGGGAATCTATTCCAGTACATGGCAGGTGTGTGTGTGTGTGTGTGTGTGTGTGTGTGTGTGTGTGTGTGTGTTTGACTATCACAGCCTGTGTGGAGGTGGCTGTGAGTGTCTAACCACTGGACATATTAGGGAGTGGATTTTGTAGTTTTCCTATTTGGTGTCCATCTTATATGTCATAATGTCCACCTCACGAAGGAGTACAGATGTCAGTCAGCCAAGGGACTGTGTTGTCAAGCCATACCCCTACATCTGGCAAAAGTCCAGGTAAACAAAGTATGCAACCCTACTATTTCCGGGAATACATCCTGAACCCATGTGTCATACACGAACACACTTGTCTAGAATATCCCGCTATGTTGCTGGTACCCTGTACATTGATGACAGATAATAGGCATGGTGTGATTGCAGTGGGCTGCAGAGGGCATGGCACCCTGTACAGCAGTACAATAGGCACATAATTGCGGACAATGTCCCTTCACTATGTTCCCCACTGGATGCCTGCAACATATGTGGTGCCATCAAATGTGATCCACAGAGGCCATACAATGCCTTACACATGTGCCCTGTATGGAACAATGCCACTGACACCAGGGAATACCTGTATCATGCTATCAATGCAGGTGCAGGGTCAACCTGCTGACTATAAGCAGGTTATGCCACACCAGGCCATTATTGGCATATCGGAGGATAACAGTCTATGTACACAACATGTGCCAGCCAAACCAGGTACACCTGTACATGTCACTGTACATTATTGTGGGACATGCACATCCGAGGCAATGTCCATGTCAAGGACTAGCAAACACAGACATGGCATGCATTGCAAAGCTATGGCCATACACAATGGTAACCAGGATGTCAGGACAGTTCATACAATACCCATCTGTGTGGGACACTGCAGACACTACACCCCTGTACCACACTGCACACCATTGTTGGGTGGCGTGATGCCAAGGATTACCCCTCACCCAGCCTTGTACAGCCATCTTGCACAGCCAACCACTACACTCTATGAAGCAATGCACACTTGCATGTCAGTACTGGCACCTTGTGTCTGCATGTGAGGTATGATGTTCCCAACCACAGTCACTCCCAGTATAACTCCCATTGGCATACCGACAGATGTCAAAGACGTTCACATGCCCTAGCCCACTGAACCTCCAGATATCCCCTGTGGTGCATGTAGTACCTGTGCATTACTGCAGTGTGGCAAACAGTGGTTTGGGAGTGTATTTGTTGGCCTGGCAAAGAGTGTCAATGTGGGTCCATTAGAGAGTGTGGTTGTGTTGACAATGACATCCGTTCATGTGGACAGCCATGTGTGCTACACCTAATGTATGTCTACTATATCTCTGTTGCAAATGTCGCACACCAACACTCATATATGTTCTTACAGCACACCACACGTCAGCTTTGTGGCACATGGAGTAACTGCATGCACTTGTAATAGTAATGACTAATCAGTCAGGGGTTTGAACCCTTTACTGGTAGGTGTGTGACAGACAATGCTTAGGTTTTAGTCTCCAAGCCCTTCTCTGATGTACTTTGCCTTTGTCTGTCCCTCCCACACACTCTCTGGTGGATGTGGAGGTGTAAACCTGCTCAGCAGCAACTTGTGTATTGTAAGTGATGGTCATGTTCGGGTGATTGCCTCTGCACCTATTGCAGTCCTCCTCTAGCTGATTGCATGTGGAACAGCTGTGATGATGTTCCCATAGCCATTTGCATGAAAAACACAGTACAATATCTAGGAACATCATGTTGGTGTTTGCATATGACAGTTGCTGTGAGTGGTACCTGGATCTGATGTTTGGTAAACAGCATCACAGATGATATTTGGATGTTCCTCAAACAACATACACAGTGGGAAATAGCCTAAAGGTAGGAGGGTGATGGGCCAGACATGACTACAGCATGTAAGTGTAGCTATGCTTCATTGAAATAACTGCCTGTTTAACAAAGTGTGTGTGGTAATGGCTATTCTGCATATTCTAAAACTGACAAGACAGTGCTCTGTTTGTGAGGAACACCCATCTGTAGGGCCATCTGTAGACTGGTCAGTGTGTGGAACCATTTGTTGCCTGTGTTACTCACTGAACACACATCTGTGAACAGCAGGAGCATAGCGTTAAGATTGCAGCCAGTACATGGTGGTAGTGATGAGTTACTGCCATTGCATCCCTGACTGGACATATGTCACATGAAACAGTGGTATAACAGACACTGTCTGGGGTTCTCAGTGACATGCCAATAATGGACCACTGTTCATAGCTGCAGTCACAGGTCTTCTACATGTTGAACAGATGTCATGCAGTATATATGCATGTGTTGTGCTCTCTCTGCAAATGTATACCATCTGTTGTGTTGGGTTGATGGTCATACCTATGCATGCTGTTGTAAGTAATACTGAATGCTGTTAACTATTACTAAGCCATAACTGTGTTTAAACTGCAACACCACAGGCTGTTTGGGTTTGGAGGTCCTGGCAGAACCTCCTCTCCCACTTCAGCTGGCCATGGCACCTGGCACCAGCATATCTTGGGCCCAGCCTTGGACCTCCACCTCTGTTGGCTCTGCACCACCTTCTGGTGGTATCGGCACTGAGGCAGGGGCTTGTTCCCCTGGGAGCAGGTTCAGACAGGGACATGTTCACTGTTGTACAGTCATGGACGTCGTGCATAGGGGGGTCAATAAGGGGTTTCGAGGCCAGATATGCCAGCTCAAGGGCAGTGTCACATGTACAGGGTGAGGCTGCCTCTCCTAGACAGCCCCCAGCACTGACACCTTTGCAGCTATTTTTGGTGCTGTGGTGGCTGCCCATGGCTAGGGACCTCCATCTCACTGTTTCCATCTGGGGGATCATGGGCTTGTGAATGCTGAACACCCCTCCCCATCCGAGGTGCATCCCCCCACATGTCATATACCGACCCTGTATGCTGTCTTGTCTGTCATCCTACCCTACCTGTCCTCCAAGAGCATACCTACTCTCCATCCCCCACATCCCACTCTCACCCTACGGAAACAAAAGGCCAATTGGTTCCTAGAACAACATTTGCTCCATACATAACTGTCCATTTCACACACGTGTCGACTGGACACATGTAACCCTTTTAATATGCATTACAACATCATCCAGTTGTCCTCACCCCTGTCTCTCAGGTGCAAGATCCTAGTTTGCACATGACTCCTAAATATTCCAGGTACACGTGATGTCGATGACCCCATTGTACACACAACACTACCAGTCCCTCTATGGTTACCCCATTTACATTTATCATGATGATGATGTCACACACAGCACCTTGCAAGAGTACTGTTCTCACAGAATGATTGGACAGGAACTGTTGTGTTAATGTAAATAACATGCACAGAGTGATGTATATGGCCAATGTACAAATGCTTGCATGTATGACTGACACATGTCTGTCTGAGGGAGTCTTGATATTACATAGGATGACACCACTACATAATAAAGGCATTGCTGGTGTTTCCCTTTTCATTCCTTTTTAATGCTTTGTTGTCACATGGGATGTTCCTGATATATCTATATATATGTATGTATCTATATGCTGGACATAAACACTCACACATACATCTACATGATGGAATACATTTCCTATACTGTTGAATTACTATGCTGGATGATATGTTTGTGATAATGCCCGATGTCTGTATATATTCCATGGCTTAGTGGCAAATCACAACAGCTGTGTGTGCAGGGTCCTGGTTACGAGACTTGCAGAGGCTGTTTATTTTGTTGCTGGGCAGAACAAGGCCATTGGATGTGGTGTGATTAAGGCACATTAAAGCAGTTGTGAGTGGATGTGTGTGGGTTTGCATGGTGCCAAGCAATGCTAACCTCTGGTTACAGTTTCTTACACTCAGTTAGCCTCTACATTGCTTTATCAGTGTAATACTCGCATACTGGCAGCCAAACAGGCTTACACCCACTTGCTCCCGCACTTGCAAATGCATTGCATTTGGTGTTTGCATCTGACACTCACACCCCTGCGTGGGAGTGAGGACTACGATATTACCTTGTGATGTCTATTACATCGGATTACAGGCCTACAGTATCAGGAATGGCTGCCCATTAGTGTTCCTCTTACAATCTGCACCCGTCTGGCTAATGTATGGGAACTGACACTCTTCAGTACAACTAAGTAATTGGGTTTTGGAACCCACATCCTTCAGCAGAGTCATGCTACTGCATACCTAATATTCTATCATCTTTCTAAGGTTGTCAGTGGAATATGTGCTTTCTGTCCCTATCAGACCTCTCATATGATTGGGGAAATATACAAACTGAATCAGGGACATGGCATAACAACATCAGGAACTGACACTCTTCAATACAAATAAGTAATTGGGTTTTGGAACCCACATCCTTCAGCAGAGTCATGCTACTGCATACCTAATATTCTATCATCTTTCTAAGGTTGTCAGTGGAATATGTGCTTTCTGTCCCTATTAGACCTCTCATAAGATTGGGGAGATATACAAACTGAATCAGGGACATGGCATAACAACATCAGGAACACATTTAAATTATTGGCGCTATTAACTTGACACATTGACAGACTCAGAGCATATGAATTCATACACATTTTCTGAGGTAAATGATGTTTATAAATCTTAAATGTTGTCATTATTCATTACATGTAATTCACCACCTTTCTACCTAATGTCACTAGTTTTAGGAGGGATTAAGTGGGGCAGAGTTAGAAACCGAGTCGAAATCTGGGACGTTCCTGGAAATCGGGGACAGTTCAGAAGTATGGTCACTATTTGTTCCACCAATGGTTTATGTCCTATCCAGTGGATGTGCTCTTAGCGGTTGAGAGGTATGGGCATCAGCTATGCCCATTTTGGAATATTACTTACATCCCCGGGGCAGTCCTAATATGACTGCGCCAGCCAACATCTGCATGCCTAGGCCCATAATTGCATAAACATAGTTCCCCCAACTGCCACTCCTCTATAGCACTCATCCTTACTGTGGGTGCAGGTGGGGTATAAACACACCACTACACACTGCCCACTCTCCCCATGTCAGGACACATGTCGTACGCTGCGTCAACCCATGGGTTATCAAGCTTGCACAACCTACTGGTCCATGTACATCTACAGGCTGGTTTGATAAGTCATTACCTGGACTGCCTCCGATCATTAATATTTGGTGTCCCACAAGGGACATCAATGTCTATGTTTCATGATTAGACCTGGCAGGTCTCTCTCGCTGGTAGTATCCTGCCAGTGGTCTGGGAAGCAGTGGTGTGTTTACCTTTATTGTGTGTCTGTATGTCTCACCGGCCTAGCTGGGGGGGTGGGGGGAGGGTTGATGCTATGTGTTACACTTTTTTTATTGGACCCCTCACCCCCATATGCATGGCCTGTGAACATATGTTACTCGTAACTGCTGTATCATATCCTAGCTATATACATGTGTATATATACAGTCACATATATATATATATATATCTATTCACTTTACTATATACAGATATATCTGTATATGTATGCATACATGTATATTTATATTTTGCTGTCTATACATATATATATATATATATATATATATATATATATATATATATATATATATATATATATATATATATATATATATATATATATATATATATATGTATATATAGATATATATATTATATATATGTATATCTCACAATATATGGGTCTATTGGTGTCTGTATATATATATATATATATATATATATATATATATATATATATATATATAATGTGTGTGTGGGTATGTATCTGTATTCTGTCTCTGTATGTATAAATTTGTACTACGTAGAGGGAGAGGCTTATCTCTGTGTTGCTATGGGTAGATATACACACACATACCTCTACATATATACGTCTATATCTGGTTATTCTGTTCCTTGCCATATAGATTACACTTTGCTGCATTGGGACTCGTAGTGGGTGTGGTTGCTCGTTGGGCAACACCTCTGCCCAATGAACACATTTGCTTACATCCCTAGGGTTGTCCATATAGGCCCCACATCAGCCAACACCTGCACACCTAGATCCATAAGTAGCTACCCATAGTTCTCCCACCCGCACCTCCACAACAGGACCAATCCTTACTCTGGGTCCTGGTCTGTTTTGGACACACCACTACACGCTGCCCACTCTCCACTTCACGGGACCCATTTCATACAATTGACTTGGCCCATGGGTCATCAGGGTTTCCCACCCTTGTATTCCCAGTATGTATACACCCCAGCCAGGATGGCCAGTCTATCTCCTTCTGTTGGCCTTTGCAATTTTTGGGGTATCTCGCAAGGGACGCTCCAGTCTCTGTTCCAAGATTAGAATTCATGGGTGCACTGTGTATCCCCGCAGTTGTATCCTGCCTGTGGTCTAGGGAACAGTGGACTCTTTACATTGCCTGTGTGTATGTTTCCTGTGTCTGGCTGGGGGGGGGGGTGGAAGGTCATGCTACGTGTTTCATGTTTCTTGCTTGGGCTCCTCACTTCCATTGGCATAGCCTGTGAACATATATCATTTCTGTGTGCTGTTTCCTTTCATAGCTTTATATCTGTGTATATATTCGCGCCCACACACACACACACATATATATACATATATATATATATATATATCTATATGTATATATATATATATATATATATATATATATATATATATATAGATATATATATATATATATATATATATATATATATATATATATATATATATATATATATACATATATATATATGTCTGCAACCATATATGATGTATGTGTGTGTCTGTAAAGCAATACATACCCCGTGCAAATGCACTTACACATGCTTACTGGTGTTTATATATGCTTGACCTGTTTACTAGTGCCATATTCATTATGACACTGACACTTCACTCCAGTTAAATTTTAATTGATATTTTGCAGGTTATACAGTGGACAGATGTTGCAATATGTTCACGTATGGATTACTGATGGTAAATGGTATGTGATACAGTGGGATTCGGTACGGGAATGTCTGTTTGTTAGGGGGTTGCTCTAACCAATACACTATTGCTGTGCTGCTTCATTTGCTTATATACCCATATACCCATGGCTCCTGGTTGCCCAATCACACATCCTAATGCCTGCCTAACACTGCTGTCATCCATTCTCCAGTCGGATTTGTTGTGTATCCACACCACTACACATTGGCCACTCCCTACTCCTATAGACCCATGCCATCAGTTGACTCACTCCACGTATCCTCAGAACTCCCAAATGTTTAGTCCACAAACATTGGTGACGTGAGCGACCAAAAGAATACTATTCGTAATTTTTGGGTCATCCCACATGGGACACGCATGTGTTTATGTCAAGATTAGACTGTATACTTCATTGCATCCTTACTCCCGTTAACATGACACTACAATAAATTAATATGTATGACTATGTTGTAACGCACATGTTACACATGAGAGCCTAATTATGTATGTGTTCAGCGTATTTCTTTTACAAATAGGCCAGTTTAGTAACTGACGTTGCCGTAGCAGGCAGATCACAGGAATAATTCCATGTGTGGGGAAGTCCTCACCATTGATTATTTTCAGCACAGCACTGACTTTGGACATTGTGCACACTTCTGCATGTTAGCAGTTTTGTCCCATCCCTCTTCTGCACAACCTATTATTCTATCTACTGTCGAGGTTTGTAAGGGTGCATTCATGTTATTTATGTCTGCAAATTGAATTAATGTGTTACAGAGAATGTACCTCTACATATTGATGTTTGCATGTGTGTATGCATATATATACCTATAAAGAACTCGTTGACCTCAGTGGGGTGGTCCAATTAGAACCAGCCCATCAAACCCTGGCACGCCTGTCTTCATAATTTCATACCCGTAGTTCCTCCACCCTACCAGTTTTTAAAATACATGCATACCATCCATTGTCCACTTGTTATCGCAGCCATGACACACCTCCACACATTGCCCTCTCCAGAGCGTTAAGGGCCCTACATGTATGTTGTCCCAACCCATGTATTCTCAGGCTCTGCCATCATTTAGTCTTTGAACATACCTGCCCTTGCTTGTGTAATGGTCGGAAGGCCAAATGGTCTATAAATTTTTGGGTTGTCCCAGCAGGGGCTACCCTCTGTGTGTAAAGTAGACTTAGCAAATCAACAATGTTACTCCCAGTGGTAATATCCTGCCTGTGGTGTGAGTAGCAGTGCTTTGCTCACTCCTGCCCAGCTGGATATGACATATGGTGACAGAGCTATATAATACTGGGGTTGCTGTTGATTCCCTTCTCATTCCTTTTGTATGCTTTATTGTTACATCATTCTTTCTTCATATATATATATATATATATATATATATATATATATATATATATGTGTGTGTGTGTGTGTGTGTGTGTGTGTGTGTGTGTGTGTGTGTATGTATATATATTATATCTCTGTATATACTTATATAGCTGGGCACTGCTTAGACCCACGCAAGTGCACTCAGACTTGCTTACTGGTACTTATATGTGTTTACTGCTGCTTATTTGTGCTTACACCTGCTTACTAGTACCTTATTCATTATGACAGTGCCACTTTGCTTGAATTATATTTAAAAGAACAGCAAAAGAACGATCACCAAACGGAACGGGATTCCAATGCCAGTAGTATAACAGATCTGATATCAAAGGTTACCATGAATCCAATATTCGTATCTAAATCCTGCTGACTGCTGCTGCATTTTTTATTGCATCGTATCTTAATTTTGGGAGAAGAGCTTTAAGGATTTAGATACGATTATTGGATTCATGGTAACCTTTGATATCAGTGCCACCTTCTTTTTGGGGTTCATTACATGCCATTGACTGTGTTCATCTGAATTATATTTAAGTTAAATATCTCATGCAATACTCTTATGTCAGTTTTACGGCAAAACGACATTCGTTTCACATGGAAAATGACATGTGCTATTGTTGGGCTCAAACCGTGACTGCCTGTTTGATAGGCGGATGCTCTAAACACTACACTATTGACACTTGATTCCGCATGTTTTTCTCTGTTTGAATGAATATGATGTGTAAGCTACGCTCGGCAGAGGGCACGGCGCACAGACACGCTGCGCTTTGCTTACACCTTCATTATTGCTGCAATTCGAATGCATAATAGGGACATGGGGACAGGGAATCTAATTGTGACAGTTCTAGGGACAGGGCTCTACATTCCACTACGTGCTTGTGTGCTTACTACTTCGATTTTATTTCACTGTTCGTGGACACTCTTGTATGCTTAGCATACATTTTGGTATCCACGGACACTGACTTACTGACTTAGTATTAGAGGTGGGCTCTACTAGTAGGCATAGTACATTTTGCAAGTGTCGGGGCATGTTTATGCCTCTGTAGAAAACTTGTACATGCCCCCTGCACTCGCACACGTTTCCTGTGCATGTTGAGGGTGCGGTGGCACACCCTCATATATATTCATATGGCGTTGCTGCGCCATCTGTAGTGAGGATGCTCAGTGCAAGGCTAAAACCATCCTTGTACCAAGCTTCTTGAATCCTGGGGTATATCTCTACAGACTGTGGTTTGAATCTGAGACTGTGTGTACAAAATAATGTGAATGGAAAAGAGTGGTCTGGCCAGCCAACAATGATATTGGACTGTTCACAATTGTGTGAACATTAACACAGATATCTCATTTTCATCACTCTGACAAATTTGTATTGGATAAGTTAGCATCAAAAGCCTTTTTTACTTCACACATTGATTTGTGTTATTTGTGATAAGTTCTATTACTATGTCCTGTGGCAGACTCAGTTAATACACAGCTCTGTAGAGCATGTAGTATGTATGACTGGCAGGGGTTTGAACCTGGTAATGTCTGCCTGTTAGACGATTATGAGAGAAAGGAGTAGCTTATGCAAAGAATGTAGATATGACACAATAAGAGGACCACATTGTTAAGGTCTCACACTCCTAGTTAAGGAGGCCATACCCATTACAATGGGATAGTGATATAATCCCATTCAAGTGCTCTTCATGACATATCAGCTATGCATCTTTCTGTGGTGTCACTGGTTGATGCACATCTCTCTGAGATCTGCCATCAGCGTATGTTCAAGTCTGAACACCAAGAACCAATGTGTGACTGTGCAGCCTCAAATAAAAGCTGTATACCACAATGCCACTCCAACGGCTCACGTAGTGCTGAAAACTGTCAATGAGGACTGTCCGCTGAGTAGAATTTCATGGATGCACAGCAAAATGCAGTTGACCACCTTCCGAATAGGTGTAAAATAATAAAAAATCCAAGCACACAAGAGAAAAACTTTGTAAAGTGAATAAAAGCAATTTATTTAAATAAACAAAACAATAAATTGGTTTAGCACTTTTATCCTGTATATTCAGGACTTCTTCAGAACCATTTAGTGAGAACACATGTCCCATTTAAATAACCAAATAACAAGTCACATGATTGTCATCAGCTAATTAAGTTAAATAAATGAATTCAATCAAATAAATAGAAAAAGCAAATACTTTAAAAAGCAAATACTTAAAAAAGCATTATAAAACCTTATGTTAAATAATCCTTCCTAATTCAAAAAATAAGCATAGAAATTATAGAATAGTATAAAATATACATATAAATACTACTTGTATGAAATGTATATAGCTAAATATATTTAATAAAAAGTGTTTCAACAGAATAGAATAATTCCAAGTAAAATGTATATATTGATTAAAGTTGAGCACCCATATACTTTAAAACTGGTACAATTGATATATGTTCACTCGTCGCTCAAGGCATTCAGATCTAACTGCTATGCCAGTTCTCTCATTTCTAGTCTACTTTCCCAACAGCCTCCTCTAATGTCCCCTGGCACAGTTTCAATTATACTAAAGGGCATGTGTACATAAAGAGTTGTTTCTGTTACGTTTAGTAACGGCATATAAATTCTCATATATTCTTTTTCAAACTGACGCTCAATTTTCCCTGTATAGAAACAAGAGTAATTTTCAGATATGGCTATGTAAATCACCCCTTTACTGGTACAGTCATAAGCACCCAATTGTATTCTATGTGGAGGGTTCCTCATCACTACTTTCATTTTTTTCTAAAATGTAACTGCACTGATGACAGGAAACATACTTTCTCGAACCCTTACATGTTCCCTTTGAAGTAATAGGATGATTTTCACACAATTACTTTAGGTTTTTCCCCATTTTAAATGCAAATAAAAGAGTCATTCCCAAGGTCTTGTAGATGGAATCATCGGTCTTAAAAATGCTCCATTTTCTAATAAAAATGTCTTTAATATTTTTCACAAATCCACTGGATGTGATAACCAGTAAATGTTAAAAAATAGGTGCTTTGTTGGAACAAACAGGCCTAATATCATTCCTGATTGTATCGAGATGCCTTGTCCAAGCAATGAAATAAATCTAGTACCCCAATTTTGTTTAACTCTGCAACAAATACATTTTAACATATAAAATGGATAACCTTTTTCTAAAAACATGTTGGTTACAAAGTCTACCTCCTTTTCAAATGAATCAAAGTTAGAACACATATGTGCCTGGGGTGACAGCTAAGGTAATTGAGACAGGTATTTGAAATGATGGGTTTTCCTATAGATTTTGGACCCAAAGCAACGTTGTAAGTTATTTTTAAAAATAGTCACATGCAGATAATGAATAATGTTGATGGCATACTTACCAGTAAAGGCCAAAAAAGGAGAACTACTATTGATATAAGGAAGGAAACTAGAGTGCAGTTGTTTATCATAATCCTTCCATAAAATAACAATGTTGGCCGGGTATTAGAAATAAATGTGCCATTGTTCGCTGAAAGAATTAAGTCAGTGGAAAATATTGTCAAAGACTCCTGGGACTTTCTGGCTAAGATTAGGCAGGAATTTTTCAGCAACTAGTTTTTCTACAGTGAACATTGTTGATCTCTTTACATCCATACCTCATCACCTTAGTTTAGAATTGTTTCATGAGGCATCACTGGTTTAACTTCACTGGATTACCTGAATACTAACTTTATTACAGAACTGATGGAACCTACAGTATTTTATTTAATAACTTTATTGCTTTTGAGCGTGAATACTATAGACAAGTACAGGGGGTAGCTATGGATGAAAATTGTGCCCCCATGTATGCAAACCTAGTGTTGTACACTTGGTAAAAGTCCTTTGTCCTGGGCAGTTCTTTCATCGAACAATGGCACATTTATAATAATGATCTGTACTGCATGTCTTCAGACATACCTTTACATATTACTGTCATTGTTTTGTTCACACTCTAGGGCTTTATAGGACATGAGGTCTTATATAACATTTCTTAACATGTGGCATGCTGCAAAATTGTCAGAAAGTGTGAGTGGGCCTGTGTTATAATACTTTCTTGTGTGTTTGCGTTGGTTAATTGATGTTATGGTAGCCTTTCCTGTAATTCCTTGGGAGCATGTCCAGTATAATTATGTAATAGATGTGTGCCATTTAGCAGAGAGACCTTTAAGTAGTGAATGTCATGAGATATTTGTTGTCATTTGATGATCTTTGTCAAGACTTAATTGAATTAGCCTCTGTAATGTTGGCTTTGCCAGCATCATCCCATTGGAGTTAATGCTCTACTAGAGGAGGGAGGATAACAACATTTGTCACAAGTAATTGAACATTTGGTATATGTGCAAATGAAATCTACAACGGGTCATTTAATAATACACATTAGCACTTCACCTGGGTATGTTGTATGTTACTGTAGTATCATACAGTCCTTACTGTTGTTTTTAACAATGTTTAGTTCAGGGCTATATATCACTTACAATGTACTGCATTCACATCTGTACTTTAATACACTTATTCAAGGCAGTGGGTCTGGTGTGGCATTCACACCAGGGACACATGTTATATCAAAAATTTCAGTAACACAAATGTATCATAGTCAGAAATTACTCTAGCCTGACATTTGCTACATTTGCCCGTAAGCTGATGTATTAGTGACATAATGCTGGCATGGACTTTTATTTTGATCGAGTCTTGTGTGGGCTATCTATCTATTTGTGATATACACAAAAATACATCTTATACAAATTGATATACATCATGATATTCAGAAAAAACAGCCTAATTGTCATGGACTGACTACATTTGATTGTACCTTGATTTAAGTCCATGTTTGCATATGCCACGTCAGCATGACTTATTTTGCAGATATGTAAGTCACAGTGACATAGCATGGGGAGGGTGCAGTTACACTGAGCATTCCCTTCATTAAAGGAAAGGAAAAAAAAAGTCTTGCTCAGTTAATGTTTTCTTTTTTTAAGACACTGACTAAACAAAGATAATTTACATGCTTTTTTGAAAAAAGAAGCATGTATTATCCTTGTTTAGGTAAAGTAAAGTATGCTAGAGGTAATGTTCCAAAAAAGCCAACAACTCATTGGAATACACACGGCAAAACAACACTTTAATAAAAATAAAAATATAAATGTAAAACGTGAGCGCTTTCACAGAATCCTCTCTGCTTCCTCAGACATACTACAGTAACTGCTGCTCTTGTTTAAATAATGATACATCTAGGTCATACCAATCAATTGACAGTATCTTGAAGATAAAAGTTAAAAAGACATGCACTATATAAACACTATAAAAACAATCAAATCATATAAATAATGGACTAAGAATGTGTGTAAAAAACTATAAAAGCTTGCTCTATAGAATTAGATAGTGATAAAACTGTAAAATATATGTACAAATGTTAGAAGATGTGACCAAACATAATAATCAATGTTTCAAAGCCCTATTCCTGAGAAAAGGTTTCAGTGAAACCTTACTATTTAGTCCAGGTGGTCTGTCAGCCTGAAATCTAATTATCCATTCTTGTTCTGCGGCTTCGGTCTTGTTGTTCATATTCTCACCTCTTTTATTTTCTTGTATAATGTGTAACACTAGAAAATTGAAAGTGTGTGTGGCTCCCTCCTTTATAACATGCATCGTTAACGCACTTGTCTCTTTTTTATTTTTAAAGTCCCTTACATGTTCTAGGACTCTATCTTTGAGCAGCTGATTAGTTTTGCCTACATAGTAGGCTGGGCATTTTGTACAGAGACCAAAGTATACAACATTCTTACTACGACAGTCTGTATAAAAGCGTGTATCAATGCTAAACTTTCTAGTCAGGTGTGTATACTGCCTCCCTCCAAATATGAAGGGGCAGGCTGTACACCTTCTACACGGAACGGTACCTAGCCTATCAGACCTTGCATAGTGGCTGTGAAAGCACTCACATGTTTCACATTTATATTTTTATTTTTTATTAAAGTGTTGTTTTGCCATGTGTATTCCAACGAGTTGTTGGCTTTTTTGGAACATTATACTTTTATCGTTGCCAATATCCTGGCTGACAAGTTCAGTGCAAACTTCACCCCCCCCCTCTCCACCAAAGGGGCTAGCACCCATCCCAGAAGAAAGTGGCGCTCCAGATATCTCAGACACACAAGTAAAGACAGCCCTTGCAAAGGCCAAAAACACAGCATCAATGGGACCAGATGCTATCCCAGGTTGTGTCTTACACGAGCTTCAAAATGAACTAACCCCCCATCTCAAATCGCTGTTCAAACTCAGCCTCTCTACAGGCTATGTACCCAAAGAATAGCATACAGCAACAGTCGTACCACTCCACAAAGGTGGTGCCACAACTGACCCTGGGAACTATCACCCTATAAGCTTGACTGGCTTGGTCTGCAAAGCCATGGAACGCATTATCATGGAGCTCATTAACAGGGACATTGGGAACCTCCAGACACTGGACCCCACCCAGTTCAGCTTTGTTAAAGGCAAATCTTGCCTCCTGAACTTGGTCGACTTCTTCGAAACAGTCACCTCACCAAGGCCATAGATGAAGGGAAGGTAGTCCACACAGCATATCTGGTCCTCACTAAGGTGTTCAACACCATCCCACACTCAGGAATCATAGACAAACTCACCAGCTTAAATATCAACCCCCATGTCAAGAGATGGGTTGCAAATTGGCTCTCAGACAGAACCCACATGGTAAGAGTGGCAGGCGCCATGTCTAACTCTAAACCAGTCACAAGCAGAGTCCCACAGGGCTCAGTCTTGGGACCCCTCCTGTTCGGTATATATTTCTCTGAAGTACAGGCAAAGGCGGAGGGACTGTGGCTAACCAAGTTCGCAGATGACTGCAAATTGGGTGCAATAATTGACTCTCCAGCTGACACAGACATCCTGCAAAAGGGTCTCACGGAGACAAACACCTGGTGTCAAAGTCACGGCCTCAAGCTAAATGCCAAAAAATGCTTGGTAATCCCATTTGGGAAAAACAAAGTACCTACAAACTACCACATAGATGGGAATCCACTAATTACAGAAGAAGTAATTAGGGACCTGGGTACTCAAGTAGATAGCATGCTCTCCTTTGATAACCACATAGCCAAAACGGTCAGGAAATCCTTCTATGTGGCACACCTGATCACAAAGTGTTTCTCATCTAGATCCAAGGAGGTGATTGTGCCCCTTTACTCCTCACTCATTAGGCCCATAATAGAGTACAATGCCCCATTTGGGATGTACCTCACTAGACACCTGCAACAACTAGAAAGACCACAGAAGTACCTCACTAAGAGGATTAAGGGCTTTAAACAATTACCCTATGAAGCATGACTAAAAAAGCTCCAACTCTTCTCAGTTGCTTACCGTCTGCTCAGAGGTGACCTATGCCTGACCTATAGGGCCATGTCAAACCCTGAACTAATGGACATGCTTCACCTCAAAAAAATGAGATCCCTCAGAACCACTCGTTCTAGTGACTTGAACCTATGTACAACAATAAACATGACATGCTGGAGGGATAGATTCCTGTCCCAGCGACTCCCCTCATTCTGGAATAGAATCCCAATCCATATTCAACAGAGCTCCTCTCTGATCCTCTTCAAGAGAAATCTTGATGAGTGGATGGGTAATCGTAAGTTCTACCCTGGGATCACTTCAGGATCCATGTTGACAGAGGCCCAGGTTACAAATCTAATGGGGAGGCAAAAGCCATCACTCTGTGGCTAGGCTTATAAATGCCCATGGGCAGATAGCCTAGTACTTACCTATGAACCTATGAATTTGTGTTTGATATGCTAGAGGTAATGCTGACTTCACACCGGGTCTCAAAGAAGCTTCATTTTCCTTTACTGTGCATGCCCACAGAACATTGCTTTATACCCTAGCTGTGGAAATAACAGGTGGAGCTGAACAACAATTTGTGGTACCAGTCAAACATTTATTCCACATACACACACATACACACATACACACATACACACACACACACACACACACACACACACACACACACACACACACACACACACACACACACACACACACACACACACACACACACACTTGCTCAACTTGAATTATCACTTTAAAAATAAAGGACTACTCTTAAAGGGAACTTCCACCTAGTTTAGTTAGAATGCTAAGAACCCAATGTCTGGCATTTAGTGTTGGGTATGCATTGGGTTGGAGCAAGGAAGCTTCCTCTAGTGATCCCTGCAGTAGTTTCAGAAATATACACAAGCACCAAAATGAAACAATTTCCCAGTGATGCCTTCATTAGTACATCCAAGTATGCATGAGCAGCATAATCAAACATTTCCCCCAGTGATCTCTTCAGTAGTTTTACCAAGTATGTGTAACCAACAAAAATGAAACTTTTCCCCCAGTAATCCTTTCAGTAGAATGTCCAAGTATGCAGAAGCACCAAAATAAAACATTTCCCCAACTGGTGTCTTCAGTAGTTTCACACCAAAAATGCAAAAGCACCGAAATGAAAAATTTCCCCAAGCTTCACCAAGTATGCACAAGCACCCAAATGAAGCATTTTACCCAGTGAGCCCTCAGTAGTTTGGCCAAGTATGCACAATCACTGCAATGAAACAGTTCCCTCATCTACGCCTTCAATAGTTTTACTAAGTATGCTCAAGCACCAAAATGAAGCATTTCCCAAAGTGATCCTTTTAGTTGTTTGACTAAGTATGCACAAACACCAAAATGAAACATTCTCCCCATCCATCCCTTCAGATGTATGCCCAAGTATGCATAAGCACCAAAATGAAATATTTTCCCAAGGGGTCCTTCAGTAGTCTGACCAAGTATGTAGAAGCACAAAAATGAAACATTTCCATGACCAAACCCTTCAGTAGTACATCCAAGTATAAACATTCACCAAAATGAAACATTTCTCCACCAATCCCTTCAGTAGTATACCCAAGTATGTATTAGCACTAAAATTAAACATTTCCAAAAGTGATCCCTGCAGTAGTTTGTCCAGGTATGCACAAGCACCAAAATAAAACATTTCTTCCAGTGATCCCTTCAGTAGTTTGAACAAGTATGCGCAAGCACTTCAGTGATGCCAAAATGAAACATTGTTTTCAGTGACCTTTTCAGTAATTTCACCACATATGTACAAGGACCAAAATGAAATATTTCTCTAAGTGATCATTTTGTACAGAGACCAAAGTATACAACATTCTTACTACGACTGTCTGTATAAAAGCGTGTATCAATGCTAAACTTTCTAGTCAGATGTGTATACTGCCTCCCTCCAAATATGAAGGGGCAGGCTGTACACCTTCTACACGGAACGGTACCTAGCCTATCAGACCTTGCATAGTGGTCTGTGAAAGCACTCACATGTTTCACATTTATATTTTTATTTTTATTTTTTATTAAAGTGTTGTTTTGCCATGTGTATTCCAACAAGTTGTTGGCATTTTTGGAACATTATACTTTTATCGTTGTCAACATCCTGGCTGACAAGTTCAGTGCAAACTTCACCCCCCCCCCCTCTCCACCAAAGGGGCTAGCACCCATCCCAGAAGAAAGTGGCGCTCCCGATATCTCAGACACACAAGTAAAGACAGCCCTTGCAAAGGCCAAAAACACAGCATCAATGGGACTAGATGCTATCCCAGGTTGTGTCTTACACGAGCTTCAAAATGAACTAACCCCCCAATCTCAAATCGCTGTTCAAACTCAGCCTCTCTACAGGTTATGTACCCAAAGAATAGCATACAGCAACAGTCGTACCACTCCACAAAGGTGGTGCCACAACTGACCCTGGGAACTATCACCCTATAAGCTTGACTGGCTTGGTCTGCAAAGCCATGGAACGCATTATCATGGAGCTCATTAACAGGGACATTGGGAACCTCCAGACACTGGACCCCACCCAGTTCAGCTTTGTTAAAGGCAAATCTTGCCTCCTGAATTTGGTCGACTTCTTCGAAACAGTCACCTCACCAAGGCCATAGATGAAGGGAAGGTGGTCCACACAGCATATCTGGTCCTCACTAAGGTGTTCGACATCATCCCACACTCAGGAATCATAGACAAACTCACTTAAATATCAACCCCCATGTCAAGAGATGGGTTGCAAATTGGCTCTCAGACAGAACCCACATGGTAAGAATGGCAGGCGCCATGTCTAACTCTAAACCAGTCACAAGCGGAGTCCCACAGGGCTCAGTCTTGGGACCCCTCCTGTTTGGTATATATTTCTCTGAAGTACAGGCAAAGGCCGAGGGACTGTGGCTAACCAAGTTCGCAAATGACTGTAAATTGGGTGCAATAATTGACTCTCCAGCTGACACAGACATCCTGCAAAAGGGTCTCACGGAGACAAACACCTGGTGTCAAAGTCACGGCCTCAAGCTAAATGCCAAAAAATGCTTAGTAATCCCATTTGGGAAAAACAAAGTACCTACAAACTACCACATAGATGGGAATCCACTAATTACAGAAGAAGTAATTAGGGACCTGGGTACTCAAGTAGATAGCATGCTCTCCTTTGATAACCACATAGCCAAAACGGTCAGGAAATCCTTCTATGTGGCACACCTGATCACAAAGTGTTTCTCATCTAGATCCAAGGAGGTGATTGTGCCCTTTACTCCTCACTCATTAGGCCCATAATAGAGTACAATGCCCCATTTGGGATGTACCTCACTAGACACCTGCAACAACTAGAAAGACCACAGAAGTACCTCACTAAGAGGATTAAGGGCTTTAAACAATTACCCTATGAAGCATGACTAAAAAAGCTCCAGCTCTTCTCAGTTGCTTACCGTCTGCTCAGAGGTGACCTATGCCTGACCTATAGGGCCATGTCAAACCCTGAACTAATGGACATGCTTCACCTCAAAAAAATGAGATCCCTCAGAACCACTCGTTCTAATGACTTAAACCTATGTACAACAATAAACATGACATGCTGGAGGGATAGATTCCTGTCCCAGCAACTCCCCTCACTTTGGAATAGAATCCCAATCCATATTCAACAGAGCTCCTCTCTGACCCTCTTCAAGAGAAATCTTGATGAGTGGATGGGTAATCGTAAGTTCTACCCTGGGATCACTTCAGGATCCATGTTGACAGAGGCCCAGGTTACTAATCTAATGGGGAGGCAAAAGCCATCACTCTGTGGCTAGACTTATAAATGTCCATGGGCAGATAGCCTAGTACTTACCTATGAACCTATGAATTTGTGTTTGATATGCTAGAGGTAATGCTGACTTCACACCGGGTCTCAAAGAAGCTTCATTTTCCTTTACTGTGCATGCCCACAGAACATTGCTTTATACCCTAGCTGTGGAAATAACATGGGTGGAGCTGAACAACAATTTGTGGTACCAGTCAAACATTTATTCCACATAAACACACATACACACATACACACACACACACACACACACACACACACACACACACACACACACACACACACACACACACACACACAAACACAGACACGCACATATATACACACACATCTACACACACACACACACACACACACACACACACACACACACACACACTTGCTCAACTTGAATTATCACTTTAAAAATAAAGGACTACTCTTAAAGGGAACTTCCACCTAGTTTAGTTAGAATGCTAAGAACCCAATGTCTGGCATTTAGTGTTGGGTATGCATTGGGTTGGAGCAAGGAAGCTTCCTCTAGTGATCCCTGCAGTAGTTTCAGAAATATACACAAGCACCAAAATGAAACAATTTCCAGGTGATGCCTTCATTAGTACATCCAAGTATGCATGAGCAGCATAATCAAACATTTCCCCCAGTGATCTCTTCAGTAGTTTTACCAAGTATGTGTAACCAACAAAAATGAAACTTTTCCCCCAGTAATCCTTTCAGTAGAATGTCCAAGTATGCAGAAGCACCAAAATAAAACATTTCCCCAACTGGTGTCTTCAGTAGTTTCACACCAAAAATGCAAAAGCACCGAAATGAAAAATTTCCCCAAGCTTCACCAAGTATGCACAAGCACCCAAATGAAGCATTTTACCCAGTGAGCCCTCAGTAGTTTGGCCAAGTATGCACAATCACTGCAATGAAACAGTTCCCTCATCTACGCCTTCAATAGTTTTACTAAGTATGCAATAGACCACCAAAGAAAGTCCAAAACACGTAATAGAGCAATACCACAAAAGAATAACTCCAATGCACGTCTGGATAAATATTTAATCCACTTCAAGTCTCAAGTGTAAAATACAGATGAATATTCTCTTCAGTAATTTCACCACATATGTACAAGGACCAAAATGAAATATTTCTCTAAGTGATCATTCAGTATTTTCACTAAGTTTGCACAAGCACCAAAATGAAGCATTTCTTTCAGTGATCCATTCAGTAGTTTGGCCAAGTATATACAAGTACCAAAATGAAATCTTCCCCAACTGATACCTTCAGTTATACGTCCATGCACAAGCATAGAAATAAAACATTTCCCCAAGCACTCCCTTCAGTAGTCCCACCAAGTATGCAAAAGCAACAAAATGAAACATTTCCCCCCAAGTGATCACTTCAGTTGTTTGAACAGCTATGCACAAGCATTTCACTGATACCAATTTAAAACATTTCCTCAGCTATTACTTCAGTAGTTTGACCTAGCATGCACTAAAACCAAAATGAAACTTTTCACTAGAAATCTCTTTAGTAGTTTCATTAAGTATGCAAAAGCACCAAGATAAAATATTTCCCCAAGTGATTCCTGCAGCAGTTTGACCAGGTATGCACAAGCACTAAAATGAAGCGGTGATCCCTTCAGTAGTAGTATTCAAGTGTGTACAAACATTTAAATGAAACATTTCCCCTAGTGGTCCCTTTAGTAGCTTAACCAAGTATGCAGAAGCACTTCAGTGACACCAAAATGAAACATTTCCTGTGGTCATCTCTTTAGTAGTTTCAACAAATATGCACAAGCTCCAAAATGAAATATTTACTCACTGATCCCTTCAGTAGTATGACCCAGTATAGATATGCACCAAAATGAAATATTTCCCCAGCAGTACCTGCAGTAGTTTCATCAAGTAAGCCCAAGCACCATAATGAGACATTTCCCCAAGTGATCCCTTCCGTAGTTTCACCAAGTATACACAAGTTCAAAAATGAAACATTTTTCACAGCAAACCCTTATGCAGTTTAACCAAGTATGCAGAAGCACTTCATTGATACCAAAATGAAACATTTCACCCAATAATACCTTCGGTAGTGTTACCAAATATGCACAAGCACCAAAATGAAACATTTTCCCAGTGATCCCTTCAATCGTTTGACCAAGTATGCACAAGGACCAAAATTAAACCTCTACCCCACTGATCTCTTCAGTTGTATGTTAAAGTTTGCACATGCACCAAAATGAAAATTTCACCCAGCAATCCCTTCAGTAGTTTTACTAAGTATTCAGAAACACTCGTAGGAAACATCCCCCCCTCAATCCCTTCAGTAGTATGTCCAAGTATGGACAAACACCAAAATGAAACAGTTTCTGCAATAATCCCTTCAGTAGTTTGTCCATGTAGGCTGATGCACTTCATTGACCCCAAAATGAAACATTTACCCCTGTGATCCCTTCAGCAGTTTTACCAGGTATGCACAAGCACCAGAATGAAACAGTTCCCCTAGCAAGCCCTTCAGCAGTTTCACCAAGCATTCACAAGCACTTCAATAACACTAAAATGATACATTTACCCCTGTGATCCCTTCAGCAGTTTTACCAAGTATGCACAAGCACCAGAACGAAACTGTTCCCCTAGCAAGCCCTTCAGCAGTTTCACCAAGCATTCACAAGCACTTCAATAACACTAAAATGAAACATTTACCCCTGTGATCCCTTCAGTAGTTTTACCAAGTATGCACAAGCACCAGAACGAAACAGTTCCCCTAGCAAGCCCTTCAGCAGTTTCACCAAGCATTCACAAGCACTTCAATAACACTAAAATGAAACATTTACCCCTGTGATCCCTTCAGTAGTTTTACCAAGTATGCACAAGCACCAGAACGAAACAGTTCCCCTAGCAAGCCCTTCAGCAGTTTCACCAAGCATTCACAAGCACTTCAATAACACTAAAATGAAACATTTACCCCTGTGATCCCTTCAGTAGTTTTACCAAGTATGCACAAGCACCAGAACGAAACAGTTCCCCTAGCAAGCCCTTCAGCAGTTTCACCAAGCATTCACAAGCACTTCAATAACACTAAAATTAAACATTTACCCCTGTGATCCCTTCAGTAGTTTTACCAAGTATGCACAAGCACCAGAACAAAATTGTTCCCCTAGCAAGCCCTTCAGCAGTTTCACCAAGCATTCACAAGCACTTCTATAACACTAAAATGAAACATTTAC
Organism: Protopterus annectens; assembly: GCF_019279795.1. NCBI lineage: Eukaryota > Metazoa > Chordata > Ceratodontiformes > Protopteridae > Protopterus > Protopterus annectens. Next base: position 175,033,552 of record NC_056726.1, read on the forward strand.
CCCTGTGATCCCTTCAGTAGTTTTACCAAGTATGCACAAGCACCAGAACGAAACTGTTCCCCTAGCAAGCCCTTCAGCAGTTTCACCAAGCATTCACAAGCATTTCAGTAACACTAAAATGAAACATTTAACTGAAAAATCCCTTCAGTTTCACCAACTATGCACATGCACCAAAATAAAACATTTCCCCAAGTGGTGTCTTCAGTAGTTTCACACCAAAAATGCAAAAGCACCGAAATGAAAAATTTCCCCAAGCAATCCTTTTATTAGTTTCACCAAGTATGGACAAACACCAAAATGAAACAGTTCCCCTAATGACCCTTCAATAGTTTGTCCATGTTGGCTCAACTTCACTGGCATCAAAATGAAACATTTCCCCCAGTGATTCTTTCAGTGGTTTCACTAAGTATGCACTATATTCAAAATGGAACATTTCCCATGTGATCACTTCAGTAGTTTCGCAAAGTATGCACAAGAACTAGAAACATTCCCCCACTGACCCTTTCAGTAGTTTGTCCATGTCTGCACAAGTACCTCACTGACACCAGAATGAAACATTTCCTCCAGCAATCCCTTCAGTAGATTCACCAAGTATGCAGAAGCACCACAATGAAACATTTCTACCAGTGATCACTTTAGTAGTTTCACCAAATGTTCACAAGCACTTCACTGACACCAAAATAAAACATTTCCCCCACTCTCCCCTTCAGTAGTTTTTCTTAGTCTGCACAAGCACTTCACTAACACTAAAACTAATCTTTTCCCCCAAATCCCCCTTCAGTCGTTTGGCTATATCTGCACAAGTGGTTCACTGACACCAAAATAAAACATTTCCCCCATTCTCCCCTTCAGTAGTTTTTCTATGTCTGCACAAGCACTTCACTAACACTAAAACTAATCTTTTCCCCCAAATCCCCCTTCAGTAGTTTGGCTATATCTGCACAAGTGGTTCACTGACACCAAAATTAAACATTTACCCCATTTACCCCTTCAGCTGTCTGTATATGTCTGCACAAGCACTTCATTGAGACTAAAACTACCCCTTTGGTAGTTTGTCCATGTATGCATAAGCATTAAAATGCAATTAAAAAAGTCTTTAAGTAAAGTCAATATTTCCATCTCCTTTTAAAATGTATGGCAGTACATATTTGTTTTTGCCCTTCCCCTCACAACTCCACATTCTCATGGTAAATTGCTGCTTATTGTTGAATGTTTAGGGCCATTTACACATTTGGTATGCAAATGAGGTCCTTTTAGGTTCATCTGTATGAGTCCTAGTGATACGCAACCATGTTATGTGTCTTATCTGTGTATTAGCTCTCCCCTTTCTGCTTATGCCTTTAGCATGTTAGCTGTTGGTTGTTACTATGTTTTACCTTTTATCTTCTGACATAATTTGAATTTAAGGTGATGATAAAACAAAGAATAGCTACACAATTGTACATCAGCAGCCGGCTTGCTTGTGTGAGACACTGCTACAGCCAATGATAACTGGCTTGCTCTGGTTGTGTGTTGCTTCTATAAATAAATGAAAAAAGTTAGCTGTTTATTTGGGTTTTTCTTGGGTTCAGCAATGTAATATGGTTCATTATGGATTATGGTTCATACACATGATACTCCCGAATGGTGTGACACTTTAATTCTCATACCATGGGTCACCTTACAGTTAAGAAGAGACAAAGCCATAATACCTAGAAATGAAATAATTTGAGTTTTTTTTAAGTATTTCAACATTAATCTGAGGCTTTTGCTATTTAAAGCCATGATGAAGGTACTGGCAGTAGCAGGCCAAACTCAGATACAGACAAATGGAAAATGTCTTTACTCCATATAAATCACTGACATTGTTTAAGATAAACACACATACACAACACACGCACACACACACACACAACACATGCACACACACACACACACACACACACACACACACACACACACACACACACACACACACACACACACACACACACACACACACATGCATGCTTGGACACACACATTTATATTTCAGCTTCCCCTATTACAAAACTGATGCTATGCAAGTGGAATGTCAATCTGCTATAGTTAGAAAAATGGTAAAACATATTGTTCTGTTTATATCCTGGTCAATGTGACACATCTGTGTTATGTGTCAGGTCTTCCTGAATTTTGCTACATGCATGCATGTATGCATAAACAGTCACTAATTTGCTACTTACTGGGGTGGGAAGTTGGTATAATGGTTAAGATGTTTACCTTACAGACACAAGGTGCAGGGTTTGATTCTCACATGGAGTAATTGGTTTAGCTTAAATGGCCTAGTATAAACCATTCACAACATGCAGGTTGCTTAAAATTTTTTTTTCATTACTTAATACTATTATTGCAATGATTGTAGAGGTGTCCATGATTCTTTTCAATATTTCCACATTTTCACAGGTGTGGGCACTGTCCTAACCACCATCAGTATTTTCCCCTTCATACACACAAGGCAATTGCAGTCTTATGATTTTTTAGCCTGTATGTGTGTTTTACTGTCAATCATGTGGTTGTAATTTATTACCTTTGTAATAAAGAGTATTCCATATACCTGCCACACAGGTGTAGCTAAGCATTCTCAATATAATCATGTGAGCAACACAAATATCAGTAAGCATGCCACAGAACATGAATAGTGACAAGTGTTCATTTAGGTTTTATGACTGTATTTGTACTAATGTTTTTTTTTTTTTTTTAATTTCATTAATATGCAACTCATGCATGACTAATACATGTTGAAATGTTCAATGCTCTTTCTTTGGTAACAAGTGACAAGAGATGACGAATAAATGTCCCTTTCTGAAGTGCACGACAGAAAAGCAGTAGAGTTCATTTATTTTTGTTTATACATGATTAATTGGAGAATGCAACATATTATCAGTTACAAAAGATAACGTTCTGGCTACACATCTGATATGCAATGACTGCAGCATATGCAAATGTCCCCTAATGTATTTACCACCCTTGCTACCTGTTACCTCAGTTCAGCATTTTATAATATTTATCGCATTTACTCTCCTTTGCTACACTGTAGCTTTGTGTTCCTGCCACATCCTTTGTCAGCATTTCAGGTTTTATGTAAATTTGTCACTAACATGAACAAGATTACGTACATAAATAAATATAAATATATTATTTTTAAAAAAGCTCTTTGTGCACTACTCAAGTTTATTTTCTGAGTACAGTTTCCCCTTCTCCGGCTTCTTGATTGTGCACTAATTCCATTATATCTGAGTTCAGTTTCCCATTTACCTTCCCATGTCTCTTAATGTTTTCAGTAAAGTTGCCCTTGCCTTGAATTATGCTGCCTATGCATGCTTGCTTATTAGGTTTGTGTGCATGGAGCATATACTGTTTATATTGTGCTCTTGAACCTCTGTGCACCTCTTCATTGTCACTAACATTTGTGCTTGCCATGAACAGGTGCTGCTGAATGTGTAGGCTTGCTTATCAGATTGCATATTCAATGAGCACTCCAGCTAATTTTGCTAACACACACAAATCATGTAAGCTATTACAGTACATGTATTTTAAGATTATTAATGTGTCTTTTTTAAGAATGTATAAGATGGATAATATTCTCCTTGTATGTTTTAGCTTACATTTGTATTTCTTACTTTTAAGTAATTGTAATCTTTGTATCTGGAGCTTTTCTCCCAGGGTCTCTGCTGAAAAAGTGCACCTGTCCAGCCAGACTAACCTAGTTAATAATGGCAAATAAATAAATAAATAAATAAATAAATAAATAAGTGTACATGCCTGTTAATGAATCCCAGGGATTTTTTTAATACATGGAATTTAGGCTGCAACCTGTATGCAGTAAAAATGTTTCCATGTCTGGTGATGTAGTATCATCTACCAAAAAAAATGTATAGTCATACCCTTTGGGAAAAACAAGGAACCCACAAATTACCACATAGGTGGTAATCCATTAAGTACGGAAGAGGTAATCAGGGACCTAGGGACCCAGGTTGACAGTAACCTCTCATTTGACACTCACATTGCCAAAGTGGTTAGGAAGACCTTCTATATTGCCCACCTTATCATGAAGGGTTTCACATCTAGATCAAGAGAGGTCATTGTGCCCCTGTACTCTTCTCTTATCAGGCCAATGATTGAGTACAATGCCCCATTTGGGATGTATCTCACCCGACACCTGCAGCAGTTGGAAAGACCTCAAAAGTTCCTCACCAAGAGGATAAAGGGTCTTAAACATATGTCATATGCTGCCCGACTGAAAAAACTCCAGCTCTATTCAGTCGCATACCGCCTACTCAGAGGTGATCTGTGCCTGACGTACAAGGCCATGTCCAATCCGGAATTAATGGACATGCTCAACCTCAGAAAATCCAAATCCATCAGAGCCACGAGAGCAAGAGACTTAAACCTCAACACAGAAATAAATAGGACATGCTGGAGGGACAGATTCATAACCCAGAGGCTCCCTACACCGTTGAACAGAATCCCAGTCCATGTTAGGCAGAGCCCCTCATTGACTCTATTCAAGAGAAATCTTGACGAGTGGATGGGAGATCGTAGGTTTACCCCGGCGGTCATCTCTGTGTCACTACTAGACAGAGGCACAGTAAACTAAACCCTAAAAGGGTGTAGTATTCTCATCCTAAGGGGTGGTGAAAGCCACACACATTCTGGCTAGGCTTATAAATGCCCTAGGGCAGATAGCCTAGCACGAACCTATGAACCTATGAACCTATGAATCTGTTGTAGTGATAAACTGGTAAACATATGTTCTGGGAAATGGTTTCATCCCACTGTTAAGAGCAGAAGTCATACATTGCTCAAGTATAATGTCAGACTGTAACACTTCAACTGGTATAGGTGTATGAGGCAATGGCAGCACACAGCTTTGTTAAGAACATGGAGTTTTGGCCTTGCTATGAAGGTAGTAATAGAAACAATGTCTTGTCTGGTAAAATATTTATCATCTTTTTTGCTTCTGATGTAATGACAGTTCTATAATAAAGACACATTCTGGATAAGGACTGCTTCCTGACAATTTCAGCATAAGTTTTATACTTATACTTAAAGGAAACCTGGCAGCCTTGCACTTTCTAGCAGTCAAGTAATGGGGGTGATCAATACAGGATTATATCATTCAAACAGTATGATATGTTCTACTAAATATTTAGACAAGAAATCTGGATATTCAGGTTTAAGTGTAAAGGCAACAAAATTATTATTTTTTTAATTTCTGAGAGCAACTCACAGTTCCCAGTTATTACACCTATTTTTAATGCAGAAAATTGCCTGGATTTATGGCACAGATGGATGGAAGTCTTATTGCACCACCAGGGACTGGGGTTTTAATAATGGCTTCAGCACTGGAGGAACCAGACAGTGAAGGTGAGGAGTGAAAGGGCATGGTCTGCCTGCCTCTCTTGGAGAAAGGGAGGGTTGTGGGCACTTGGGATTTTCTGGAGCAGACTAGGCAAACTACATCTTATGCCTGAGGGCAGGTATAGGCTTATCTGCTGACAATATCCTTTTAGGAAGTAAGGGACAACCAGCATGGTCAGCTCATTTCACATCCTTTTTTTCTGCTCAGCTAGCTGAACATCCATCAGAGAAATATTTGGTCATAAAAGAAAAAAAACTCTTGAACAAACTTCTGATGACTGCCTATATGATGTTCTCTTCCTGGTGATGGAAAATTGAATGGGCTGATTGGCCAGGAGGGGCTGATAATCAACAGACAGTCAAAGGAATGATTGTCACAGATGCAACAAAGTATAATTTCCAGGGACAAAGAAATATAGTATTTAGTTTTTTCTTATAAAAGCTAATTATATTTATGATTTTTGGAATTATGCATTTACACTTTTAAGAAAAAGTAGAAATGTGGATGGGATGCTTGTTTTGAACCTAATCAAAATATATTTGCATTATGATGACAATGAAATTGTGCTAATGCAATGACAATTTTAAAGTCAAAACATGAACTATGTCTTCATTATGTTTATAAAATACAAAAAGACTAGTTTATGCTGTTTTGGCACACATACTGTTTCAGTTGAATGTGCCCCTTTTGAGACAGTATGCCACATTTCACTGTGAAGAAGTTAAATAAATATAATACCTATAGTACTGTACTTCAACTTGTTCCTGTCAGACACATACACTACCCTTCAGCAAAACATGTTCATGTTTAACAATGATCATGAAACTGTCCTTTGTTTCCATCCATGTCCTACACCTTCAAAAAAATAAGCACTTTTTGTCTACACGTCTGAAACCTAATTGAGAAGAAAATAAAGGAATAATGGCCACAGCAAAGTATTTCCACAGTCATCATTACTCTCAGACATATGCTCTGCCCATAACAACCAATGTCAGCAATCATTCAGCAATGATCCTGTGACAGGGACTGCCCTAAGCTTTCACATATAGTATGCTTCCTCTGCTTCAGCCCCCCATTACTTCCGACGTCTGATTGTTGGGAAAGTGAAAGAAAGAATTAGTATTGTAATGTATTTCAGACACATGCATACTGTCCCCAGCAAGACATGATAATGGTAATTTCAGACTAGTCATGCAACTGTCACCCAAAAAAGATAGCCAGTTCCTGTGCAAATTGTTGATGCCTGTAAGGAAAGGGAAAGACATAATGGCCTTAACAACACTTTTCGTGTCTTGCTACCCATAGATTGCAACTGACAAGTCATATCAATTATCATTCAGTGGTGATACTGTAACTGCCCAGTGCTTTCACAGTTAGTCTGCCTCTCAATCTCTACCAGAAGATGATCATCTTCTGTTTACACTCTTGAAGGGAATGAATGAATGAGTGAATGAATGAAGGAAGGAAGGAATTAATAGCCATAGTAATGTATTTCAGCTTGTTGCTCTTATACATGTATATCCAGTCCTTTTCAAAAGTCATATCCGTGATCATTTCTTTGAGATCATGGAAATGTCCTTTGTTTACACACACACACACACACACACACACACACACACACACACACACACACACACACACACACACACACACACACACACACACACACACACACACACACACACACACACACACACACACACACAGGCACTTCTGAGCATCTGTGATATAAGCTCACTGAGAAAGTGAAATAAATAATGGCCATGGCATTGTATTTCAACTTGTTTCTACTGTCATTCCAAGCCACTCTCACACTCATTTCAATAATACAAAAATAAATAAATAAAATCCAAATGAAAAATAAGTTGATCACTGATGTGGGCAGTGTGTGCAGTTACCTCTGGCCACAGATATATCTGGTTTCTTCACACCAATAAGTACAAGCAAAAAAAAAAAAAAAAAAACTGCAAAAAGAGAGCCATCCGTGAAGTTCATAGCATTTGCTCCTCTCCTTTCTCTGGTTAAGTGACTAGAGATCACCAGGTAAACAGTGAGATCAGCTGCTTAGTAGCCATATATTTTAGTGTGAAAGAATGTTGGAATGAAAAATCATACTAGTGATTACATGACCTCTCCCTTTTGTTCAACCACGCTCTTCTTTGTTCCATTTTCCATTCACTTTTATGAGACATTGCATGGTACTTACTTTACTGTGCTAACAAAATAATCACCTCACAAATATAGACAATGCTGTGGTGCAGCGGTAGTGTTGTCGCCTCACAGCAAGAGGTTCTCAGGTTCGATTCTTGGCTGGGGTGCCTTCTGTGTGGAATCTGCATGTCCTCCCTGCATTCATGTGGGTTTGCTCCAGTTTCCTCCCACATTACAAATACATGCATCTGGAGCCTTTCTCCCCAGGCCACTGCTGAAAATTGGCTTTGTTCCAAGTCAGACTTTCCTGGTTAACAAATGATAAAAAAATATCCTGGACATGACAAAAAGCTGTTTTATTATTTTAAGACTGATTTTGTACCATTTTACTCTGAAACTGAGTTATTTGAAAACCCATCATTCTTGCCTCATTGTGTGATACCGAGATATCTCCTGAGCCATAGTTAATATGTTAATGCTTAAATAATGACACTACCTAGTGTACAGATTATCCTTTGTGCCAGTGATTTGGTCCTTCTAAATAATGAAAAAAAGTGCTGAAGAAGTTGATAAAAAAATTAAGGAAAACTTTAACCATTTTAGTTTACTGCTAATGAATTTATTTTAAATCATTCTAAGATGTAAGCTGTGCTGTTTGATACATAACACAGACTAGAGTGGTCCACTAGTGATTAAAAATCCAGATGGCACACATTATTTAAGTATACATCAGTATTTAGGCCTGTGTTTAAACCAAGGTCTTTCTTTTAAACTACACACTGAGTCAGTACCTGAACAACCCCTGAATTATCCTATGGCTTGCAACAAACCAACAGCTCATAAACACAAGCAGCTAATAAAGTAATAGCAGTGAAAGTACAGATTACAAGAATTTAATGTTATCTTGAATTCCTTGAGTCACGTTTCACAGGCAACACCTCTTTACACCAGACATCCATTAGTAAGATAATATCATTTGATTTCCTTATCAGATGACAGAAAACATCACTGTTAAAACTTATAATGACTCTGTCAGATATAGCTATTAAATATCCTTCTATTTAAGTTATCAGACATACTGCCTACTTCTTTCATAGAAACTGATAATAGCAACTTATCTCTACCCCTGAAATCCAATGATTGGAGAGTTTTTGGTCTAAGGCATCTTGCATTTTTCCTGGCTGTAGGGGACGTGGCATTTTTAAAGTGTGCACTGGATAGCTTCAATAGGCTGCATTGTTAACTTGACAAATGAGCACAATGTTTTACCCTAAGGAAAATCATGGAGATGTACCTAAGTCTTATAATTGTCAATGGTTCAGAAAAAAATGGTTAATATGAACATTGTATACATGCATCATAGTACAGCAATTTTACACATTGTCTCTTTTAACATAACATATAGATACTTGAATTTTTCCTTTACCCTTAAGGTTGTAACATGAAAAAGTTTACTTCATTGCATTTATAACAAATATGGTATTCATAATGATTCATAAAGTAGCTGTGCAGAGCTAAATAACATGCAGTATGTAATACAAAGATGCCTGATGCAGATTAAGTATGCATGAGTGCATGCATAGTACAGTAATGCCAGAGGGGTCTATATTACATCGTTGACCACTTAGGTTGTCAAACGTCTAAACTTCGACACCTAAACACTGACAACTTAAAATCACTAATGGCACTTTCCACACAGGGAAAGAATGCCATTGGCTAAAGTAAAAAAAAAAAAATTAACAGACATCACGTGGGGGGGAGCTTTGCCCCCCACACCACCAATTGGAGCTGTGCCCCCCCCCACATCCCCCTAACTAAATATACCAACTCCGAGATTGCTCTACATTGTACACAGGGCAAAATCCCCATAATGGCCAAATGACTTGTTTCCCTGTGTGGAAACTGCCATTCGCGATTTTAGTTGTCGACGTTTAGGTGTCAACGTTTAGGCATTCGACAACCTAAGTGGGCGACAATGTAATAAAGACCCTGCCAGAGACCAAGCAATGGGGAAAAACTCCTACAAATGTCCTGGACATGGAAAAAATTGCTGAATCATAACTAGCTAACAGATGAAAACTGTGCAGGTGGTGGTAGCTTGTACACCTATACATATAAAGTGGTACAGTGATGCAGCAGTTAGCAGTGCTGCATCACAGCTCTTGCTTCACCAGTTCATTTCTCACTGTGAAGTCTGCATGTGTTCCCTATATCCCTATGGACTTTTGTCGGGTGCTTCAGTCTCATTTCTTAGTCAAAGAAGTGCCATTAGCTGAACTGCTAGTGCTCTAAATTGCTTGCAGATATGCATGCAGTGTGTGTGTGTGTGTGTGTGTGTGTGTGTGTGTGTGTGTGTGTGTGTGTGTGTGTGCGTGTGTGTGTGTGTATATATGTGTGTGTTCATGTGTAATACCTCTCAACTTTGTAGTGCAAGATATCTGGACAAACCCAAAAATAATTGGGATCAGATTTTAATTATTGCTCTCATAAACTTAGAAAGTCCTAGAATTACATCCTTTGCATTAGCATTCATTTTGTGAGGGATATAATGTCTGAAATACAAATGTATGTCATTATCTACATACTTCAGTCCTCAATTGTTTGCCAGAAAAACACACATTTTTATGAAGAGCTGATGGAAATTGGGCCACTGTTGACTGAAGGAGGAGAAGAGGCGGAAGGCATGGCCGAAGGCAGGTAAAGGCTAGGACTGTGATAGTGAGGGTCGTAACTTTGAATGTTGGCAGTATGACTGGTATAGGGAGAGAGCTAGCTGATATGGTGGACCAAAGGAATGTTGGTATATTGTGTGTGCAAGAGACCAGATGGAAGGGGAGCAAGGCTAGGTGTATCGGAGGCGGGTTCAAATTATTTTATCAAGGTGTGGATGGGAGGAGAAATGGCGTAGGCATTATCCTGAAGGAACAGTATGGTAAGAGTGTTTTGGAGGTGAAAAGAGTGTCAGATAGAGAGATGTTTATGAAGCTGGAAATTGATGGTGCAATGATGAATGTTGTTAGTGCATATGCTCCACAAGTTGGGTGTGCAATGGATGAGAAAGAAAAATTTTGGAGAGAGTTGGATGAAGTGGTGATGACTGTACCCAAGGGTGAGAGACTGGTGATTGGATCAGATTTCAATGGGCATGTTGGTGAAGGGAACAGAGGGGATGAGGAAGTGATGGGTAGGTATGGTGTTAAGTAAAGGAATGCAGAAGGTCAGATGGTAGTGGATTTTGTGAAAAGGATGGACATGACTGTGTTGAATACATATTTTAACAAGTGGGTGACATGCAAGAGTGTAGGAAGATGCACACAGGTGGATTATATCTTATGTAGGAGGGCCAGCCTGAAGGAGATTGGAGACTGTAAAGTGGTGGCAGGGGAAAGTGTAGTTAAGTAGCATAGGATGGTGGTTTGTAGGATGACATTGGTGATCAAGAAGAGGAGGATGAATGTGAAGGCAGCACCAAGGATGAAATGGTGGAAATTAAAAAATGGTAATTGTGAGGTGATGTTCAGGGAAGAGTTTAGACAGGCACTGGGTGGCAGTGAAGAGTTACCGAATAGCTGGGTAACTACAGCAGAGCTAGTAAGAGAGATGGCTAGAAAGGTGCTTGGTGTGACATCTGGAAAGAGGAAGGAGGACAAGGAGACCTGGTGGTGGAATGAAGAAGTACAGGAGAGTATACAGAGAAAGAGGCTGGCAAAGAAGAAGTGGGATTGTCAGAGATATGAAGAAAGTAGACATTAGTATAAGGAGATGAGGTGCATGGCAAAGAGAGTGGTGGGAAGGCTAAGGATAAGGCGTATGAAGAGTTGTATGAAAGGTTGGACACTAAGGAGGGAGAAAAGGACCTGTACCAACTGGCTAGACAGAGGGACCGAGCTAGTAAAGATGTGCAGCATGTAAGGGTGATAAAGGATAATGAGGGAAACGTACTCACAAGCAAAGAGAGTGTGTTGAGCAGATGGAAAGAGTACTTTGAGGGGCTGATGAATGAAGAGAATGAGAGGGAGAGAAGGTTGGATGATGTGCAGATAGTGAATCATGATGTGCAGTGGATTAGCAAGGAGGAAGTAAGGATAGCTATGAAGAGCATGAAGAACGGAAAGGCTGTTGGTCCAGATGACATACCTGTAGAAGCATGGAGGTGTTTAGGTGAAATGGCAGTGGAGTTTTTAACTAGATTGCTTAATGAAATCTTGGAAAGTGAGAGGATGCCTGAGGAATGGAGAAAAAGTGTTTGGTACCAATTTTTAAGAATAACGGAGATGTGCAGAGCTGTAGTAACTACAGAGGGATTAAATTGATCAGTCACAGCATGAAGTTATGGGAAAGAGTAGTGGAAACTAGGTTAAGAAGGGAGGTGATGATTAGTAATCATCAGTATGGTTTCATGCGAGAAAAGAGCACTACAGATGCAATGTTTGCTTTGAGAGTGTTGATGGAGAAGTACAGAGAAGGTCAGAAGGAGTTGCATTGTGTCTTTGTAGATTTAGAGAAAGCATGTGACAGGGTGCCAAGAGAGGAGTTGTGGTATTGTATGAGGATGTCGGGAGTGTCAGAGAAGTATGTAAGAGTGGTACAGGATATGTACGAGTGTAGTGTGACAGTGATGAAGTCTGCGGTGGGAGTGACGGATGCATTTAAGGTGGAGGTGTGATTACATCAAGGATCAGCTCTGAGCCCTTTCTTATTTATAATGGTGATGGACAGGTTGACAGACGAGATCAGACAGGAGTCCCCATGGACTAAGATGTTTGCAGATGACATTGTGATCTGTAGTGAGAGTAGGGAACAGGTGGAGGAGACCCTGGAGAGGTGGAGATATGCTCTAGAGAGAAGAGGAATGAAGGTCAGCAGGACTAAGACAGAATATATGTGTGTGAATGAGAGGAAGGACAGAGGAATGGTGAGGATGCAGGGAGTAGAGGTGGTGAAGGTTGATGAGTTTAAATACTTGGGATCAACATTTCAGAGTAATGGTGAGTGGAAGAGAGGTGAAGAAGAGAGTACAGGCAGGATAGAGTGGGTGGAGAAGAGTGTCAGGAGTGATTTGTGACAAACGAGTACCAGTAAGAGTGAAAGGGAAGGTCTACAAGAGGGTAGTGAGACCAGCTATGTTATATGGGTTGGAGACAGTGACATTGACAAAAAGGCAGGAGTTTGAGCTGGATGTGGCAAAGGTAAAGATGTTAAGATTTGCACTGGGTGTGATGAGGACAGGATTAGGAATAAGTATATTAGAGGGTCGGCCCAGGTTGGAAGGTTTGGAGACAAAGCCAGAGTGGCAAGATTACGTTGGTTTGGACATGTGCTGAGGAGGGATGCAGAGTATATTGGGAAAAAGATGCTAAGGATGAAGCTGCCAGGTAACAGGAAAAGAGGAAGGCCTAAGATAAGGTTTATGGATGTGGTGAGAGAGGACATGCAGGTGGTTGGTGTGACAGAGCAAGATGCAGAGGACAGGAAGAAATGGAAAAAGTTGATCTGCTGTGGCGACCCCTAACGGGAGCAGCTGAAAGAGGAAGAAGAAGAAGACCAAAGCTATGAAGTAAAAATTTGAACATTCTACAAAAATCTGGACATTTGAGAGGTAGTTTGTGTGTTTATGTGTCTGTCAGTGTGTGTGTATGTATGCATATGAGTGCATGCTTGTGTGTTTGTGTGTGTGTGTGTGTGTGTGTGTGTATGTGTGTGTGTGTGTGTGAGTGTGTGCGCTCATTCACATGCGAGTGCGTGTCTGTGTATGTATACCTGCGTAAGTGTACATACACGTGCCTCTCTGTTTGTGCTTATCATGCATTGTCTCCAGCTTCCCTGAAACCCTGAGTGCATCAAAAGATTAAAAAAATCTTATATAATATAAATAATTTTTATGACCTTCTGTTTTGGTGTTACTGTTCATTGGAAGTGATTTTTAAACACTTAACTGTTGTAATTAGTTACTAAGCTAATTATATGTGATCTCAATGTGTCAGAGAGTGAATAAAAATGTTTGAATGTAAAACTCATTTTAATCTTTCTGTTTCTCTGCTATCATTCCATAGAAGTGATAAATCATGAGTTGGAGTGCAGGTTGTTTATGAAGTAGTTATTATGAGATATCAAAATATATAGCTATTACAATTCAGTCTAAGTCCAGATAAGTTGTAAGGAAGATGGTATTTGGGACTGAGGAGGTATACTTCATTGGAAGTTCTGTAGTTCAGGACTTGTTTATGTTGTATGCCAATACAAGACCATAATTAAAGAGCACATTATCTAAAACATTTGTACCTCTGTAGTTTTAGTTTAGACTAAAACTAAGAAAAACACTGATTACCTCTTAGTTCACCAGTTTTCTGTCAAAAACAGCAGTATTGTGCCAACATCTCAGCATGTTGTTTGCATGTACAGTTTTGTGTTGTTCTGTTAGGATCATACCTTTCAACCTCTTATAATAAGAAATCTGGCAGAGTTATAAAAAATGAGGGGATGAGGGCCCAAAATAGAAAGAATGTTTGTTTTTACAAACTTAGAAAGTTGATAGAATAATAGGTTTTGCATTACCATAAATTTTCTGATGGATATGAAGCCTGAAACTTAAATGACTGTCATTTTCTGACTTCAATCCTCAATGATTTGCTAATGATTTGCCAGAAAACCACAGTTTTATGAAAAACAAACCAAAACTATGAAGCAAAAATCTGGAAATTCTGCAAAAATCTGGACAGTTGAGATGTATGTATCATCCTTCATGACATAAGCCTATCTAGTCCAGATAGAACATTAAAAAGAAGGTTAAAGCCCGCTCATGACAAGTTTAGAAATGGTATTAGGCAAAAAATGGCTGAGCAGGTCAGCCAGATGAATAAGGCAAATTTATGCCTTAGCAGTCCAGTATGAGGGATGTTGATAGAAGTTATCATGAATGTACTTTTATGAGGTATAATTTTAAACTGTCATTTTGCTACTTATCTTAAAGATATGAATGCACTACAAAAAGCATTTTTTCAGCTCAAAGTTTATGCAAATCTTAGTGAATATGTGAAACAAAACAATGTCACTGTCTCCAGAGACAGCTTAAAAAGCCATTCCTTTGGAGTACTGCTATTTTAAGCAAATGCAGCAATAAAACTTGTTAAAGGGCCTTATCATACTTATGGGGTTACAAAATAAGTTGTGGGAGAAATATAGACAGATTGAGAACCAAAATCATATCTGAGCATCAGCACTGTTTGACTATTTAGGAGTATAACAATTTATAAAATAGCACTACTCACTAAAGTGATGCAGGGAGACTGGTACTGCTTAATGAGGAACAAATAAAAATAAAAAAAAAAACAGAAACTTTGTTGAAACACATACTTTTTTGGTTGCTGACTAGAGTTCTAGAGTTGTCCTTTAAGGATAGTGTCCTGGAGTGGTAAGGGGAGCTGTCTGTAGTTCTGGAAAAAAATATTAGAAAGTCATTTCAAATAAGGCAGCCTTTTCTTCTTGATGCAGCAAGATCACAGATTAATCTATTGCAACTGATAAGCTGGACGATAGATCTATTAAGAAAGCAAACAGCTGCTTGCAAACAGTGGATCCTTATATTGTCTTTCTCTTCTGTCCAGCATTAGCCATACAGGATGCTAGGGTATTAGCTAGGTCATCTAGTGCCCTGGGCAGTTCTTCAAACTGATGGCCCATCAAATATAAGTTGAAGACAAAAAGAAAAAAAACAACAAAGGAAACTTCATTCTCAAATGCAGCTGTAGCAAGGAGCTTGCTACAGTTACTAAAATATGATATCCTAACAACAACCTCATATTTAGTATCATCATTTATACAGCCACGGTGGTGCAGCGGTAGCGTTGTCAACTCACAGCAAGAGGTTTTGCCATTTGATTCTTGGCTGGAGCACTTTCTGTGTGGAGTCTGCATGTCCTCCCTGCAGATGAGTGGCATTCAAAAGACATGCGTAGGGTGTGCCTTCATTGAAAGCTGGGTATCGAGCTGGCACCTCGGCACTGTAAAAATCGACTGCCAATCATTAGCAGACCAGAGTTCCACTGTGGCGACCCCTAAGCAGGAAAAGCCGAAAGAAGAACAACAATTCATTTAAGACGTCACAGTATCACACATCTTAAAATAATACTGATACTACACTGATACCCCAGCAGCAATTGCAAATTGTTCCCCATAACAGCTTGCAGCTGGGGTAACCATCCCCATTGCTCTGCCCTAGTTATGGCTCTGTAGGACAGTCACCACGTCATTTTAGCACTGCACATACTGCTGTAGTCATACATTGTCATATACTCCTTTTTTGTGCTAAGTGTACTAGTACCATTTTCTTCATATACCAACATTTTGCTTTGTCAAGTGACAATACAAGAAAGTCTGAAATCTGTGGTATGTCTATATTTCTTTTATATGCATGCATATTTGGGTTTGTCTGGACAGCTTTCTGTCTGTTCATCTGTCTGTGTACCTGGTTATGAATATATTTGCATGTCCATCACACACATATTGCTACAGTCAGTTCACTTCTCTATTATGTTTGCTCATTTTGCGTACATTGGATGCATTAATATTGTTTCCTACCTTCTTTGGGGACATCACTGGGTAGTCCATTCTTCCAGATGAAACTCGGTCTGGGATCATTTATTATTATTGTGCCAGTACTGGTGTCACATTGAAGGAGGAGTTTGTACTGGTGAAGAAAAAAAAAAAATAGATTATTTTAATTATTGTCACAATGACACGTTAAAATAAGTGTCTTTTCTCAGGTGCGACCTGCAGTGGTACTAAAGAAAAGATCAAAATGTAGAAAAACATGACTGAAACCTATGTGACCCATCTTCAGTTAGTGGCGGAGGCAGTGGAGGAGCTGCTTGGTGGGTAGGGGATGAGAATGAATGCATAGCAACAGCTTGCCCATTCTGGGAGGGGGCTGGGGGTGCTGGTGTTTAGGTTTCTCTTTATATCTGGCAACTTCCTGTTATAGGTCAGTAGACATTACCCAATTGGGAAGTAGGCTACCAGTTGTTCAATAGCTGGGGTTATTAGATGAGTCATGTTAAGTGATGCACATGATGTCACACATGTTACAGAAGAGGGTCTCCCCCCTCCAAACCAAAAATGGTTGTCCTATGGGCTGCATATATGATGTCCACCTCCTGACCCTCTGCCTTGAATATAGAGAGGTGAACTCACAGCAAAGATACTCTAAGGCACTTTTCCCTGAAAAGGGAGGGTTGACTCTTGTAAGGGGCTCAACAGGATTTTACCAGCTCCACAGCAGGTGGAGCAAATTGGGTTCAGGAGAAGCACGGTACATAGCAGCAGCAGAGGGTTATGGGACCCAAAAATGCAGAAAAACAAAAAAGGAAAATAACCATAACTGTTGTAGAAATTAGAGTTGTAACCAGGAATATTATAGCAATGGCAATAAGAAAAGCAATTAATAAAAGCACCAAGCAGCTGTCTGATATAACTGCACAACTGTAGTTACTAATTAGCTTAGGGACTGTTCTGTGACACGTGTTACACAGTCCTTCTGTTCTAAATGTACTGTACTCCACTCTCAACATAACATCTTCTATCATCCACATTAATAATTGCTATGCAAATATATTTAAATAGTGGCTATTTACTGCATCATCTCAGTTTAGGTTGTTCTTGATTATTATGTAAATAGCTTAATCTATTTGGTGAAACTACTGTTATTGAAAATAACATGGTCCAATTGCAGAAGATGCCTTTATCTGTGAAATATGCTACCATACCTCTCAACCGTACAGATTTTTGCAGAATGTCCAGATTTTTGCCTCTTATTTTTGGTCTGTTGCTCAATAAAATTGTTTTCCTCTGCCAAATCATTGAGGAGTAAAGTCAGAAAATGATGACATACATTTCAGATTCAGTCTTCATAGCCCTCAGAAAATTCATGCTAATGCAAAACATGCTATTTTATCAACTTTCTAAATTAGTAAGAGCAATATTTAATGTGTCCCTATTTCTGGGTCTTTGCCCCCCTCCCTCCATTATTTATAACATTGTCCAAATTTTCTGCTGTAAGAGGTTGAGAGGTATGGCTACTATCTCTCAGGGAAATTTCCTCTCTTGGAACTGCAATAACCGCAGCTGTACTTTTTTTATACATTACATACTATAGCTAATATCTTTGTTGTCTTGGAAGGAAGTGTGAAATTGTGATTTTTGTCTGAGTTGTTTGACTATAAAGAATATATTGCTCTCTGTCAGCACAATAACTTGTACCATTTTGTTTGCCAATGCAAATCTTTGAATCATTCTTACATTTTCTTACTAATTTGTGTTGTATTTGAATTTTCTAGATGTTTCATTCTAGTAGACAAGATAAAATGCATTTCTGCATCCCTGTTATATTTGAATGCATCTCTTGTTGCATTTATATGTTGTTTTCTGCCTTTTATTTATTTTATATTTGTTTACTGGGATAATGCACTGATCAGTATTGACCAATTTCAGGCTCAGCTTGGGTGAAATACAATACATTTCACAAACAAAAGATACAGAAATGTAAGAAATAAAACAGCAGTTCAGACTAATTACACACACACACACACACACACACACACACACACACACACACACACACACACATATATATATACATATATATATATATATATATATATATATATATATATTAGACTGAGAAGCACAGTGCAACACACATTCAAGCTGCCTTAGTCAAGTATGAAAAGGGTCCTTGGACATGTTCACTTAAAATGTTAAAATATATAAATAAATGACAAGGTCTTGCTTGCAGGAGACTCTTTAAAGCATTCAGTTGAACGAGGTACATAAATAAATAGCTTCAAAAATAGCATTCTCTATAAACCTGGATGATAACCAGCCACAGTCATGATTAAAATGGGGCAGATTAAAGTGAAAAAGAATGGGAAAGTCCATAATACAGGAGGGTAAACAGTTACCTATAAAGTAAACAGAGAAAGTACTCAAATTATTATCTTACCTGTTATGCATCAGTGGAGATGCCACAAACATATTATTTAATGCAATATGTAAATAAAACTGAAGTTTATGAAATATGAAAAAAATGAAAAAATATGTACTGTGTGGATCACAGGAAATGCTTTGATAAGTCATTTGTTGCATCTAAAGTACGAGCTATGTTTGATTAGAAAGAAACAGAAAATTTTGCTAGTGTATCATAGGAAATTTAAAATGGTCAGACCCCAGACAGAGAGGATTATGATCATGTCTCCGATCATAACCAATTTATTATGTGTTGAGTCATAGATACCAAGAAATCAACCTTTACAGTGAAGCTCAAGAGGAAATTCTAGGTATCCATAATGAGAATACTTAATAAAAGGTTATAATCGGAAACCTAATCATAATTCTTTGAATTGCATAGAGATTTATCTACTTCACTTAGTACCAGTTACAGAAAATAAAGTTTAGGTACACAAAGTGTTTTACTGGCTTTGAAAGCAGATAAAACATTTAGCCCTGTCAAACACACTTCCCAGCTCTTTTGCTTAAGAATTCTTGACAAATCTAAAAATAATAGGGGGATAAAAGATCAAAATCAGGAATAATTTTTAAATATCACTCTTATTCACTTAAAAATAATTTGAGCAGGAGGTTTTACATCAATATACATTTTCTGAATAATAGGAAGTATGAATGTCTGGCATTATTCACTGACTGTAATCCTCAGTGACTTACCATAAAATCAAAAATGTACGAGTGACAGAACAAATATACAAGTCAAACTCAGGAACAGTTGGGAGGTATGGAGAGCAGGCAAAAACAAAATTGTTTTACCTTCAGCATCTGTTTCCACCAGCACTGTCCTCTTTTAGTCCTTAGAGCAAGGTCCAATAATAATTATGTTTAGAAGGTGTGTAACAAGTTTAATCACCCTCCTAAGTGTAGTTATGATGGGGTCTTACACTAGGGAAGGTTTTAATAAGTTTATCTTTTTCCCAATATCTGAGTGCAGTCTTTATGCTCCATGTACAACACTGTTGTTCTAAAACAGTAACATTAGTAACAGAGATGCTAGTGTTCAAAAAGCATCCAGATGACTGTATAATTACTTAAAGTAGCAAAAGAAATAAGCTTCTTCTATTAATTGTTATAGCACATCAGGAAATACAACTTTTTGCAAGACAAATGAGATGTAGAAAAAAATAGAGTGACTGTGGGCTCAGGATAGTTGATATGACATGTGCTCAAGAACTAAACAGATGTGGCTGGCGTGTTCCAGGTGATATAAAAAAGGGCAGGGTTGAGTCTGAAAGTGTGTCCAAGTCAGTCTGATAGTACTTAACATTGACATCATGCATGTAAAGTACAGACAGCAGTACTTACATTGTTATTGTACATGGAAAGTTATGACAGTAGTATTTATTTTTGACACCGTATATGGAAAGTGCGCATAGCAGTACTTACTCTGACATCATGAATATGAATACATACATTGACATCATACATGTAAAATGTGGACTGTAATGTTTAGATTGACATCTGACACTTAAGGTGTGGATGGCAGTACTTATGCCATCGTTGTGCATGTGATTACACTGACATGATGCATGTCAAGTATGAATAGCAGCACTTATATTGACATTCTACATGTATAATGTTAACAGCTGTACTTATGTTTGACACCGTATTTGTAAAGTGTGGATGGTAGAACTTACACTGACATGATGCACATGAAGTATGGATAACAGTACTTACACTGACATTGTTCATATAAAGTGTGGACAGTAGTGCTTATATTGACATTGTACATGTATAGTGTGGCTGGTAGTACTTACAGTGACATAATGCATGTGAGATATGGATAGTATTCCTTATATTAACATTGAATATATAAAGTGTGGACAGTAGTACTGCCATTGTCATCATACATGTAAAGTGCTGACAGCAGGACTTACTTTTGACACTGTAAACATAAAATCTGCATGGTAGTACACTGACATCAAACACATGAAGTAAGGATTTTAGTACTTACACTAGCATCATGCATGTGACATATGGATAGCAATCCTTATATTAACACTATACATGTAAAATGTGGACAGTAGTGTTTACATTGACATCAGACATGTAAAGTGTGGATGGTAGTACATACACTGACATCATGTATCTCAGGTGTGGATAATTTGGAACTTAGAGAGTGTTTTAAGCATTTTAAAGCACATAGCAAACTCAAGCAAAAATAACTGCAATGGAGAATAATATATTATTGAATAATACAAAAAGTGAAAGTTCTTTAATTATAATACATGCTCAGCATACAAAGATTCAGCTAAAGATATTTCATAATAATTAAAATAACATGGATTAATCCAGTTAATAAAACAGTGATATACAAACGTTATATGCCAATTAAGGGCATTCTGACTGAGTAGAGAACCACTGAACAAGTTATATCATGTTATAGAAATAATTCAGTTAGTTAAAAGATACCAGCACTATCAAATGGTGAACTACACTTTTAGAAGGCTGGAATTAAGCTATATAAGGCAGTTGCTATGGATTATGAAATGGGATAATACATTTACAGTATAAGCAATGGAATACACATTGAAATTCTTTATAACTAAAATAACGGATGTTGTAGAACTATGTCATAGGTTCATAGGTTCATAGGTTGGTACTAGGCTATCAGCCCTAGGGCCTATACAAGCCTAGCCATAACAATTCCCTGGCTATTTCTTCCCACATTATTTACTTTCCTGGACCCCTGTCTAGCAGGGCGACTGACGTGATCCCTGGGGTGAATTTCCTTTCTCCCATCCAATCGTCAAGGTTCCTCTTGAAGAGGTCCAAAGAGGCACTCTGCTTGACATTTATGGGCAATCTATTCCAGAGTCTGGGGAGTCTCTGGGTCAGGAACCTATCCCTCCAGCATGTTTTGTTTATTGTGATGACAAGGTTTAGATCCCTGAAGCGTGTAGCTCTGAGGGATTGGGATTTCTTTAAGTGTAGCATGTCCAACAGCTCTGGGTTTGACATGGCTTTGTATGTTAAGCAGAGATCGCCTCTGAGTAGACGATATGCGACAGAGTATAGCTGGAGTTTTTTAAGGTGGTCAGCATAGGGCATCTGCTTTAGGCCTGTGATTCTTTTAGTGAGGTATTTCTGAGGCCTTTCCAGTTGTTGCAGATGTCTTGAGAGGTACATACCAAATGGGGCGTTGTATTCTATAATGGGTCTAATGAGGGATGAGTACAGTGGGACAATGACCTCCTTTTTCTGGATGAAAAGCCCTTCGTGATGAGGTGTGCCACATAGAAGGATTTCCTGACTGTTGTGGCGATGTGGTTATCGAAGGTGAGACCACTGTCCACCTGTGTCCCTAAGTCTCTTATCACACTTTCTGTGTTTAGTGTACTGCCACCTATATGGTAATTCATGGATACATGTTTTTTCCCAAAGGGGATAACAATACATTTCTTGGCATTGAGCTTGAGCCCATGGCTCTGGCACCAAGCATCTGTTTCTGTAAGGCCCTTTTGTAGAGTATCCACATCATTTGGGGATTCAATAATGGCTCCCAGTTTGCAGTCATCTGCAAACTTTGTTAGCCAGAGTCCTTTAGTGTTGACCTGTACTTCAGAGAAGTAGATGCCAAACAAGAGCGGCCCCAGGACTGAACCCTGAGGTACTCCACTTGTCACTTGTCTGGAGCTGGATTTGGAGTTGGCTACTTTTACAGTGTGGGTTCTATCAGTAAGCCATTTGGCAACCCATTGGGTGACATAGGGATTAATACCCAACTTAGTAAGTTTATCTATGATTCCAGAGTGGGGGATGGTGTCAAAGGCCTTGGCAAGGTCTAGATAGGCTGTGTGGACCACCTTACCCTTGTCCATGGCTCTGGAGACTGATGTCCCAGTCTTTAGAAAGTTTTGGGAAAGACAAAGCAACCAGCATGGTTTAGTGATATGATAAAGAAGTTACACAGTAAGAAAGGAATAACTTATAAAATCTGAAAACCCAGTACTCATAAGACCGGAAAATTATAGAACAATATGCAAAATGTTTAAGTGCATAATTAAAAGTTCCAGAAGATATTATGAAGCTAATCTGCCAGTAGGGTCAACTGTAAAAAATGAACACTTTTCAGACTTATCAATAGCTCCATGGAAGAGGAAAATTGAAACTGGTGTATTACTCTAAAATGATACATTGCTGGAAGATCTCCTAATAAAATGCAGGCGTGCTTAAAATACTAGCAAATTTAGTCCACGTGGCAAAACTGTTGGAAGGGTGTCTGCTTCAGACAGACACTTAAATCAGCACCTATTGCCTTGTCCAAGAGGGACACAAGTGGAACCCCTGGCATGAATAATTCAATTCAAATTGCATTTAAATAGGGCCAACAAGGAGCTTTGTTTAACATGAATCTTGGGTGGTAAAAGCCAGGATAACTTTTTGCCTAGGCTTTTATAGGCCCTGGGGTCAATTGCCTAGTACCTACCTATGAACCTATGAATGGGAAGCCTGTTTCAAAGGTGAGGCAACCTCTGTGAGACAAATCTGTTTCTCCAGCAAATTCTGTTGATGTCACATAACAGGTTGAGGTCCTTTGAGCGAGTGACCCATGTGCCATTTGACTTGCAAGTGTGCAGCATTTCCATTAATGCTGGGTCAGAGATTGCTCCATATTCAAGGCATAGGTCACCTCTGAGCAGTCTGTATGACACAGAGTAAAGTGACAATGATTTCAGTCTGTCTACATAAGACAGATCTTGAAGACCCTGAATTTTCTTTGTAAGGAACCTTTGTGGTCTCTCCAATTGCTGCAGGTGTTTGGAAAGGAACATAACAAAGGGAGTGTTGTACTCTGTTATTGGCCTGATGAGGGAAAAGTACAGGGGGGTTAAAACCACTTTTTTTTCTGGAGGCAATGCCCTTACTTATGAGATGAGCAATATAGAATGCCTATCTTACCACTGTGGAGACATGGTGATCAAAGTTAAGATTGCTGTCCACCTGTGTGTCCACATCTTTCATCACTGATTTTGTGCTTTGGGTATTGATACTGATGTGGCAGGGTGCGGGAATATCACCCTTGCTGAAGGGGATGTTGATGCATTTTTGTGTTAAGTTTAAGACCATGACTTTGGCACCAGTCATTAGACTGCATAAGACCTTCTTGCAGGATGCTGACATCACTAGGAGTTTCAATGATTACTCCCAGTTTGCAGTCATCAGCAAACTTTGTCAGACAAAGTCCTTTAGTTTTAGTCTGTACTTCTCAGAAGTAGATTCTGAACAGTAGGAGTCCCAGAACTGATCCCTGTGGAATGCCAGTGGTTACAGATCTGCTGGAGGAGGTGGAGTTCAATATTTTGACTGTATGTGTTCTATCAGTGAGCCAGTTTGCAACCCACCTGACAATATATGGGTTGATACCCAGTGGGGTGAGTTTATCAGTAATGCCTGAGTGTTTTTTTTTCAAAGGTCTTGGCTAAGTCTAGGTAAGCCATATGCACAGATTTGCCCTCGTCTAGGGCTATGACAACTGTCTTGAAGAAGTCTACCAAGTTTAACAGGCTTGATTTCCCCTTGACAAAACCAAACTGGGTGGGATCAAGCATTTGGAGATTTCCTACATCTTTTTTAATAAGGTCCATGACAATTTGTTCCATGGCTTTGCAGATAAGGCGGGTTAGGCTAATGGGTCTATAGTTCCTGCGGTCCGTGGACGCACCCCCTTTGTGCAAAGGGATGACAGTAGATGTTTTCCATTCCACTGGGGCAAAGTCAGTGCTTAGGCTGTGATTGAAAAGCCTGCTCAATGGAGATGCTAATTTCAGTTTTAACCCATGTATAATACAACCTGAGATGTTGTCTGGTCCCATAGACACTGTTTTTGATCTTGAAGAGGGCATTTAAGACCTGTTCCTCAGAGATACTAGGCGGGGGATAGGTGTTAGCGCTGCTTTAGGGTATATGTGGTGGGGACAGGGGAGTGAAGTTTTCAATGAACCTGTCAGTCAGCAGGTTTGCTATACCCATATGTTCTATATATGCAATACCATTAAATAAGAGTTCAGCACAAATCTGGGTCTTACCTTTGAGGTTACGGATGTAACTAAAGAACACCTTGTGATTTTCCTTAGTTAGGGACGCTAACTTGGATTTGTACTGGAGGACTTCACTAGGAGTTGTATTTGCTTGTTTAAGTTAAGGATGGAGTGCTTCCAGTTCTGAGACCTTTCCTTCCTATTCCTACAACAATAAAACTGTCAACTCTTATGATTCATCAACAAACCCCAACTGTATTCTTTCATGGCTGTTGATGAACAGTTTAGATGTTTCAGCTATTCATTTTTCTTTGGGGAGTTTCCGTAGCAGTAATAGATATTTAGAAAAAAAGCATAATTTTAATTTCTAGAAAAAAATCTGTGCTAATTATAGACAAGTAAACCTTTCTACAAATAAGAACTGCCTTTTTGTGTTAACAACACTGTAAGAATTCAGTTAGGAATAAAATTGCTATGACGAGGTCTAGTTTTGGAAAGTGTTGCCATAGTTTGTCCATTTTTATGAGTATTTGAGCAGAACAGTGAGTGTAATTACATCTTACGGTGATCTTATATGGATTTATATACAGTAACCCCCACATTCACTAATCTTCTGTGTAAGACTAGATTAGTCTTGCATGGAAGCGCCGGTGTAAGAGTATGATGGCAGCGCGCCATGCATATTAATGAGGGTGTGCTGCCTCAACTCTAAAGCTTACACGGAGCGTGGATGAGTTTAGGGGGCGTGTCGGACTTGTTTGTGCGTGTGCCTCATTATGGAATTCTTGTTCAGGTGTGCATGCATTTCTGATGGGTGTTATCAGCCATGGCTCCAGTGCGTATCCAGCATCCCCTATTAGGTGACCATAGGGAATGTCCCCATTGGCAAATAACTAGCACAGCTGGGTCAGATGCCAAATGTAGGAATCGTGATAGCTTCCAGGGCATCCAGCACATACATTCATTATTATGCCCTGGGCATCGCATACAAACTGGCAATTGATGGAGGGGAAGCCCTTGCAGTTGATGTAGACCCTACCCCTACTCACTGGGTAGTGCTTTAATGCATATGTGCATGCAGTTTATTGCACCCACTACCTCAGAGTATTCTGCTATTTGGCAGAAAAGATGCATATTGCTGGCCAATGCCTCACGGGAATTGTGGAAATATATGTGGTCACTGACATGTGCTGACATGGCATCCAGGAACTGGTGGAGTACCCTGGATGCTGATGCCTGTGAAATCCCCATCATATCACCAGTTGGTCTTTGGAAGGTACCTGTAGCTAGTATTCTTAGGCCAACACATACCTTGGTATCCACTTGGATGGGTTCCCCTCTGTTGGTTCTGTGTGTGAGGCATGGCCGGCACAGCTCAACAATTTGCAGTAAGAGGTCCCCGTCCACCCTATAGCACTCCACTATCTCCAGCTCATGTAGCCCCTGGTAGGTTACACTGGGTCTGTACACTCTTCTCCGTCTCCTCACTGTGGGTTGCTCAGCAGCATTCACAACATCACCATCCTCAGCACCTTGCACGTGTTGGTTTATGATAACAAGAGCAGCCCCTAACATTTTGTCTGACTTAAGCTTTTTAAGCTTTCCCTCTTTGTATACTACAGTGTTGCAGAGTTCTTGAGAAAAAACAGGGGGGAGTGCTGTTTGCAGAGTTTAAAGTGCTGGGCTGGGCTCGACTGGGCTAGTCTGCTGCCTGTGTAATTGACTGATTCTGATATATTTCACCTGGCAGCTCTGCTAGTTCTCATTGGTTAACTTCCTACTACTTCTTTCCCTTCCTTTTGCTTTTCTGTTTCTGCCCAGGGGAGAAGCGCTGGGCAAACAAGTGCAAACGCGCGCACACACGCACACACTAGCGCACGAGTGCACACACATACACACACGAGCGCACATGAGCGCACATGCTGTGTGCATGATTGCAAGGAGTTTTCTATCTTTTAACAGTGTGCACCTTGGGTATGAGGTTTTCAAATTGGACAACTGTAGGCATGTCTCTTTGCAATCCTGAGCAACTCAAGGCAAACACGAGCCACTGTGCTCCAATTAGCTTACAGCCTGTCTGACACACCCCCTCATTATGACACCTATATTCAAGTCCTACTCACCTACTCCTAATCTTACACTCTTGGGACATGCCTCACATGCTGGGGAAAATTGGGATTCACTATCCTTATCCTCATTTGCATAGGATTACCTAGTAATGCATGGTTACATTTCTCACACTGAGCTTCCCCCCTCAGCAACCACTAGTCAGTAGCCATGTTGTCTTCAGCCTGCCATTCATCTGCATGACAGAATAAGCTTTTTAGTGAAAATGCCTATTTTTGCTTTTTTCTTAATATTTTCTTGTTTTTATAAGCACCACACGTTTGCTCGGTGCTGCGCTATGCTTAAACATCGGAGATCGGGGGAAAAAAAAAGTTAAATATTTATGTTTTTAAACATTTTGCAATGCCAATGGCCTTATATTTGGCCACTGGCATGCTTCCTCAACTGTATGCATCCTTTATTTGGAGCTGTCATAGCTCTGTTTAGCTATTTGCAGAAATGTACTCCATTGCCAACAGAGTACATTTCTGCAGGTAACACTAATCTTCCACGGACAGGTTAGTGTTTGCTGGATCGCAAATTTACCTAATTTGCATGGCTTTCACCAGCAAATGAGGTAATTTTCATACCATGCAAGACTAGCTTTAGCAGCTCTTGTGCATGCCCCTGCCGGCTGTTCCTGGATCACACGGCAGACATATTGCCAGCGTGAGCTCCTACACTCATCTTGCTCTTCGTGCAAGCTTTTGTGAATCCGGGGGTAAATCTTTCAAAAGCATGAAGCATATCACCATCTTGACAACATTATAATAAACACATTTATAAAATGACTCTTGATTTGGATTAAAACCATATTTAATAGAAGAAATACAGAGTAAGATGTACTGTTATTCCTTTGGGGGCTAAAAATACTTCTGAAGTGTTCCAGCATTTCATGCTGATGTCAATATTCTAACTGCAAGACAGCAAAGTTAGAGACTACTTGTGTAAGCTTGGTCATAAAGTGAAGGTGGATATTTATGGAATATTTTGTGAGCTCTAAATCCTATTACCTTGAGGACCTACATTTACCATATTCTTTGGTGTGATGGATAAAGTCCTGAGTACACCCCAAATAACCCAGTTCATTTAGAGGCCTAGGGGTGCTAGAAGAACTTAAGATGTGAGAGAGTGGAAGGATGAGGCAATACTTGATCATCTCTTTCTGGGGAAAAGTGTAGTGGCCATGTCTGGTAGAATTCCTAGTGAAGCGGGAGTCCCCATGGGAGTACTTACTTTAAGGGCTCAGAGCCTTCTGAGGGATTATATTACTTTTGAAAGTTGATGACATGCCCTCACTAAGGCCCACTGCACTCTGAACTCTACTGGCTATGCACAAAGAGGGCTGGGTTAGGGCTTAAGCACAAAACCACTACCTTTTAAGAATAGAAGACAGCACCTCTGTTCATAACCTTCACCCTTAGGAAGGAATGAATGGGCCTTAGGGGGTCTCCTCTTTCAGGAGAAATTAATGTGACAGTTGGAGAGGTGGGGGGAGGCTCAATGGTCAGCAAGGAGAAGGGCAGTAATAAGACACCAACAGCAAAAACAAAATTAATAGAAAGCTGGAGGAACTAGATGACTGTTAATTTGTTATAGCAAACTGATACACAGTCAATAAAAATCTAACTTACAAGACAATATATTTTGGTAACTAAAATAGGAACTTTAGCAGTATTATCTTAAGAAATGGTTTTAAAGCATTACACATTAGATGGGACTGGCACAAAGAAATGCACTGGCTTGTGCATCCCAGTGGCTGGGTTTTGAAATCTAATTTGTTAATGCTCCAAAGAAGTATTATCCTATGATTTTGGATCATTAACAAATTAGATTTTAAAACCCAACCACTGGGGATGCACAAGCCAGTGCATTTCTTTTTGCTGGTCCCAAGCCTGGATAAATGGGGAGGGTTGCATCAGGAAGGACACCCAGTGTAAAGCTTTTGCCAAATGACATATGCAGACAGCAGTACAGATTTCCATACCAGATTGGTCAAAGCTGGGTTAACAATGACCACCAACAGTACTGTTAGCCAACAGGGTGTTGGTGGAAGTTGGGCTACTGTTGTCCGAAGGAGAAGAAGAGGGGGAAGGCATGCCCAAAGGGAGGAAGAGAGGAGGAAGGTTAGGAGTGTGGTAATGAGGGTAGGAACTTTGAATGTTGGCAGTATGAATAGTATAGGGGGAGAGCTAGCTGATATGATGGAGAGAAGGAAGGTTGACATATTGTGCATGCAAGAGACCAGATGGAAGGTGAGTAAGGCTAGGTGTATCAGAGGTGGGAGCAAATTGTTCTATTGTGATGTGGATGGGAGAAGAAATGGAGTAGGGATTATCCTGAAGGAACAGTATGCCAAGAGTGTTTTGGAGGTGAAAAGAGTGTTGGACACAGTGATGTTTATGAAGCTGGAAATTGATGGTGTGATGATGAATATTGTTAGTGCATATGCTCCATACATTGTGTGTGCAATGGATGAGAAAGAAAAATTTTGAAGTGACTTGGATGAAGTGGCTGTACCCAAGAGTGAGAGAGTGGTGATTGGAGCGGATTTCAATGGGCTAGTTGGTTAAGTGAACAGAGGGGATGAAGAAGTAATGGGTAGGTATAGTCTTAAGAAGAGGAATACATAAGGTCAGATAGTAGTAGATTTTGTGAAAAGGACGGACATGACTGTAGTGAATGCGTATTTTAAGAAGAGAGAGGGGCATAGGGTGACATGCAAGAGTGGAGAAAGATGCACACTGGCGGATTATATCCTATGCAGGAGGGCCAATCTGAAGGAGATTTGAGACTGTAAAGTGGTGACAGAGGAAAGCATAGTTAGGCAGTAGGTGTTCTGTAGGATGATGCTGGTTATCAAGAAGAGGAGGAGGAGAGTGAGGGCAGTGCCAAGGATCAAATGGTGGATGTTGAGAAAGGATGATTGTGAGGTGGAGTTCAGGGAGGGTTCCTATCAGAAGACCGAAGACGCATTCTGTCGAATGCATCTTAGTCAAATGTCAAATTTCGAAAATGACAAAGTGGCTTTTAAGTGAATTCTTTCCCTGGGAAAGAAGTCGCTTGTCCGCTTCCATCACTTTGTCATTTTTGGCACTGTAGTGGGATCTCAGAGTTGGTATATTTAAGTAGAGGGGTGTGGGGGGCTAAGCCTCCCACTTAAAATAGTGTTTAGTGTGTTTTTCTTTTTGGGAACAGCAATTTTTTTCCATGGGACAAAAATTGCTGTTCTGGCTGTTTGGTCTTTTTCGTTTTCATTGTTTTGTGGTCAATATAACAGCATTCAATCTTTTGATCATTCGCTGTTATAATATAGACCCTTCAGGGAAGAGTTAAGACAGGCACTGGGTGGCAGTGAAGAGTTACCAAATAGCTGGGTAACTACAGCAGAGCCAGTAAGGGAGACAACTAGAAAGAGGCTTGGTGTGACATCTGGTCAGAGGAAAGAGGACAAGGAGACCTGGTGGTGTAACAAGGAAGTACAAGAGAGTATAAGGAGAAAGAGGTTGGCGATGAGGCAGTGGGATTGTCAGAGAGATGAAGAAAGTAGACAGGAGTATAAGGAGATAAGGCGTATGGTGAAGAGAGACTTGGTAAAGGCTAAGGATAATGTGTATAGAGAGTTGTATGAAAGTATCCACACTAAGGCGGGAGAAAAAATAAATTGGCTAGACAGAGGGACCGAGCTGGGAAAGATGTGCAACACGTAAGGGTAAAAAAGGGTAATAAGGGAAATGTACTCACAAGCGAGGACAGTGTGTTGAGCAGATGGAAAGAATACTTTCAGGGGCTGATGAATGAAGAGGATGAGAGAGACAGAAGGTTGGATGATGTGAGGATAGTGAATCTGGAAGTGCAATGGATTAGCAAGGAAGAAGTAAGGACAGCAATGAAGAGGATGAAGAATGGAAAGGCTGTTTATCCAGATGACATACCTGTGGAAGCATGGAGGTGTTTAGGAGAAATGGCAGTGGAGTTTTTAACCAGATTGTTTAATGAATTCTTGGAAAGTGAGATGATGCCTGAAGAGTGGAAAAGTGTTTTGGTACTGATTTTTAAGAATAAGAGTGATGTGCAGAGCTGTAGTAACAACAGAGGGATATCATTCATCAGTCACAGCATGAAGTTATGCGAAAAAGTAGTGAAAGCTAGATTAAGAAGGGAGTTGATGATTAGTGAGCAGCAGTATGGTTTCATGCTGGGAAAGAGCACTACAGATGTGATGTTTGCTCTGAGAGTGTTGATGGAGAAGTACTGAGAGGGTCAGAAGGAGTTATATTGTGTCTTTGTGGACTTAGAGAAAGCATATGACAGGGTGCCTAGAGAGGAGCTGTAGTATTGTATGAGGAAGTCAGAACTAGCAGAGAAGTATGTAAGAGTGGTACAAGATATGTAGGAGGTCAGTGTCACAGTAATAAGGTCTGCAGTAGGAGTGGTGGATGTGTTCAAGTTGGAGGTGGGATTACATCAAGGATCAGCTCTGAGACCTTTCTTATTTGCAGTGGTGATGGACAGGTTGACAGACGAGATCAGACAGGAGTCCCTGTACACTATGATGTTTGCAGATGACATTGTGATCTGAAGTGAGAGTATGGAACAAGTAGAGGAGACCCTGGAGAGGTGGATATATGCTCTAGAGAGGAAAGGAATGAAGGTCAACATGGCTAAGACAGAATATATGTGTGTGTGAATAAAGCGAGGATAGAGGAATGGTGAGGATGCAGGGTGTTGAGCTGATGAAGGTTGATGAGTTCAAGTACTTGGGATTAACAGTTCAGAGTAATGGTGAGTGTGGAAAAGAGGTAAAGAAGAGAGTACAGGCAGGGTGGAGTGGGTGGAAAAGAGTGTCAGGAGTGATTTGTGATAGAAGGGTACCAGTCGGAGTGAAAGAGAAGGTCTACAAGAGGGTAGTGAGACCAGGTATGTTTTATGGTTGGAGACAGTGATATTGATAAAAATACAGGAGTCAGAGCTGGAAGTGGCAGAGTTAAAGATGTTTGCACTGGGTATGATGAGGATGCACAGGATTAGGAATCAGTATATTAGAGGGTCACCTCAGGTTGGATGGTTTGGAGATAAAGCCAGAGAGACGAGATTGTGTTGGTTTGGACAAGTGCTGAGGAGAGATGCTAGGTATATTGGGAGAAGGATCCTAAGGATGGAGCTGCGAGGTAAGAGGAAAAGGAGAAGGCATATGGTAAGGTTTATGGATGTGGTGAGAGAGGACATGTAGGTGGTTGGTGTGAAAGAGCAAGATGCAGAAGGCAGGAAAAAATGGAAACATATGATCTGCTGTGGAGACCTCTAACAGGAGCAGCTGAAAGAAGAAGAACAAATTAGATTGCTACTGACAATGTAAGTCATTTGAGGTTAAAGTAATATGTACACTGTACTAGAAAGGAACCCTATTCTGCTCTGAAGTACAGGCATGAAAGTAGAATTCATTAGAAAAGAATTAGAATTCTTTAACTCTGGTCATGTTGTATGTAAAATCTGTAATAAAGGTGGAGAGTATCCAAACTCAAGTTACAATATTATTTGTTAACCTAGCTTATCTATCTGTCTATCTATTTGTATGTCTAATGTAGCTGTCTGTTTTTAGTCAAGCTTCTTCATGGATTGCAATCCTGATGCCTGCAAACCAGCCATTGTAATATCATGACACAAGAGTGGCCCAGAAACAGACCCTGGTAGCTATAATTTCTGTAGTCTTCTAGCTTTATATGTAAATATATTATCTCAGACCTCATTAATCTGGTCAGGGAAAATATGTTAACCCTTAGTCCTCATCAGTTTGGCTTTGTCAAAGAAAGGTCTTGCCTCTTTAACCCCGTGAATCAATAATCATTGAAGTAGTAGATAGTGGTTATGTGGTATGTACAACATATCTCGACCTGGCCAGTGCCTTTGACACTATTTCCCATGCAGGGTTTATGAACAAACTTGTACATCTGAATATACATCCATATGTTGGGTGATGGATAGCTAACTGGCTGTCTGACAGAATACATGGGGTTACAACTATAGGTGCTACTTCTGAAAGCAAAAAAGTTACTAGTGCTGTACCCCTGGGCCCATTCTTTGGCCCTTTCCTATTTGGCATCTATTTCTGAGAACCTTCAGGCCAACACTCCTGGTTTATGGTTGTCTGAGTTTGCAGATAATTGTAAATTGGGAGTTGTCTTTTGATCTTCCACTGATGCAACATTGGTTAGACCATGTTAACAATTGGTGCAGGGATAATGGTCTAAGATTCAATGTGTAGAAAATGTAATATAGATAACTTTGGTAAACAAAACATTTTCCCAGAGCTCTCCAGTGAGATACTGTTGTAGGAAATCTTGACACTGTTGTTGATAATTCTGTACCATTTGACCATCATGCCCCCACAGTAGTCTGGAAAGCCCTCTATCTGGCTCATTTAATTTAATTTCCAAAGCCATCTTCTCAAGATCCAAAGAAGTCTCAATTCCCTTTTATTCATATCTCATTAGATGCATTAGTGAGTATAATGTCCCTTTTAACACACATTTAATACATCACTCAGCTTGAAAAAACTCAGAGGCTCCTAACAGTGTCAGTGGCATACAGGTAGGACACTTAATTTTAATCCTAGTCCTGGAAGACCAGAAAGATGTGGGTTCTATTCCTACTCCAGGTGAATGGTGGATCACTGACATTGAAGTAAATTATTAGGTGGGATGCTACACTCCTAAGTATGTCTTCCTTTGGATGAGACATTAAACTGAGGTCCATCTGCTGAGCTGGTAGTAGTTCAGATGAATGTAAAAGATCTCACAACACCTATTGATAAGAGTAGGGGTTGCTTTATTATTCTAAAAGTTTTTCATCTTTCTTTCATTATTTCCACATTCATTATATTTACACTTGATTTCATACTTTATACATTGTAATAAAACAGTTTATAGGTTCATTTTCCTAAATATGTGAAAATCCATTTCATCTTTCCATCCTTTCCACCATAACCATTTATTTATATCACATATTACTTCATCTTTTTTGTTATACAGCAGTTATTCATATCTTTTGTCCCGGTAAACACCAAAATAACAATAAATACAATTTTATTCCATTTTTGAATTTCTTTTTCACTCCCAACATTATATTTCTCATATAGCATCATGTCCATATCAATATTTTTAAATACTTTCTAGTCATAAATATCTTTGAACAATGTCTAAAAAACTTAACTTTTCTTACAATCCAAAAAACAATGTTGTGATGGTGTCTCTTCAGTATTATAGCTACTACACATTTTATGTTCTGTCATTTTATATTTCATATTCCCTGGGATTCATGAAGCTTGCGCCATGCGCCAGAGTAGCGTCGGTGATCTAGTGCCAAATATGGCCGTCGAGTGATTCAGGTAAGAGCTGTTTCCACGTGCACTACCAGCGTATGCCAGAGCTGCGCAGCTCATGGCGCTTGTATGCTAATTACCCCATGTACAGCAGTATAACATGCAAGTGAAGGTATATAGCGATTCATGAAGTGGTGCAGGCATAGCATAAGCATGCAGAAATGTAAACCAAAAAAAACGGTTTACATTTTTTCAAACAGAACATCGGAGCCATGAAAGTGGACCAAACTTACGTATTACAATGTCAACATATGCCAATGGCTAAATATACAGCCAATGGCATAAAAAACATGCACAACACATAAAAAATAACATTTAATGTCATGGCCACACTAACACAAAGTACAACTGCAATGCATGGGTGCGCATACGGGAACACAAGGAAAATATATTTAGATGTCATAAAACTGCAATGTAACACAAATCATGATTTTGCCATAATAGTCAATGGTATGCATGCTACACCACAACCAAGGCACAAGGGTTGCTAAGGGTCTATGACAGTGTGCCGCACAGTAACTAGGAATTAGTAGTCAATGCCATGCAAATGAGTCAAGTAATACTGAATCGCAAATGCCTCGCCTGCGTAAGGATGTACCACATAGCGCAGCAGTACAACACCGAGGTGTGGCCTTGAGGTAAACATGACATCATGAGAGGTGTGCGCCACTGTAGCTGTAAGCACATTGGAGCACTGGTAATCCAGGTTGCCTGTTGCTAAGCAAAGCCGCAGGATAGGGGTGTGTACCTAGCCATAGCTATGACTGAAAGTACATGTGAACATGGATGAAAACGTGCTCAAAAGCCAGTAACCGGGCACGCGCGGTGTAAAACTTAGGTGAAAAAGGATGGTTACGGGAAGACAATAAGGAAATGCTGCAGCATGGTAATTGGAGTACAAATGAGTAATTAACACCTAGAAACTCACAGTGGGCCATAGACAACAGCTAACAATGTTGCTAGCAGCTACCTGCAGAACAGGAAATGGGAGGTGCTGTACAGCAAAGAAAAGAGAACTGTCACAGCAGAACAAAGCAAACTTGCTGTAGATCAGCTACATAACACATTTCCCAACACAGTCTTGGGTTGTGGAAGCACAAAACAAGAAAGGTGGCAGCTGGATGCATGCCTGACAATGGGAGTTGAATCTGGTTGAAAATAGAAGTAAAGGGCAACAGATGAATCAAGGCAGACAAGCTTAAGTCAACACCAAAGGCCCCACAATAGCAATACCTGCTGTAAAACCAATAATTAAGATACCCTGCAGCTGGAATAGCACAAACACACCCAATTACACCAGCATCATCCATTGCACAATAGTATAAGTTGTGAAAGCCCAACACATACACTTGTGTATTCCCAGACACTCTGCACCATTGGTGTATACAGACGGGAAACTTTTAATATGTATATGTTAGGGGCTGCCATAGCTTTGATTCACCAGCATGTGTTGGAGACTGATGGTGGTGTGGAGGATGGTGCTGACAACCATCGCAGGCACCGGAGGAGGAGATGAGTGTTTAGACCCAGGGTAACCTACCAGGGGCTACGTGATCTGGAGATAGTAGAGCGTTACAGTGTGGACAGGGACATCATACAGCAACTTGTTGAGCTGTGCCAGCCATGCCTCACAGCTAGAAGTAACAGAGGGAAACCCATCCCAGTGGACACAAAAGTATGTGTAAGCTTGAGAATACTAGCCACAGGTACCTTTCAAAGGCCAACTGGGGAGATCATGGGAATCTCACAGGCATCAGCATCCAGAATACTCCACCAGTTCCTGGATGCCATGTTACCACATTCCATTGAGCACATACACTTCACCCAAATGCAGGAGGAGTTGGCCAGCAATATGTGTCTTTTTCACCATGTGGCGGACTACCCGGAGGTACTGGGTGCAATAGGTTGCACGCACATATACATCAAGTCACCTCCCAATGAGCAGGGTAGGTGCTACATAAATCACAAGGGATTCCCCTCCATCAACTGCCAGGTCATGTGCAATGCCCAGGGCATTATCATGGATGTGTTGCCGGCAGTCTTGGAAGCTATCATGACTCCCACATCTGGCATGCCTCACAGCTGTATCAGGTATTTGCCAGGGGGGACATCCCATATGGCCACCTGGTGGGAGATGCTGGCTATGCACTGGAATTGTGGATGATGACACCCATCAGAAATGCACACACAACCACGCAAGAATGCCATAATGAGGCACACGTGGGGTTTTGTATAATGTAATCAGGGATGTGTTTCCAAATAATGGGGAGTATCCCTGACAGGAATTTTCACAGATGTGTACATGTTACATAGTATACCTTAAACACAGCTTGCATATATAGGAAGTTCTCCACAGAATAATAAACATGTGGAACACACAACCGCTGAAATGTGCGTTCATCACCCTTGCACTACCAGTGCCCACTCTGAGAGGTAAGATACCACTGCCAGGATTAGAACATGCATCCATGTACACATTCATCACAATAACATACCACTAAGCTACCTGAGATGTACCAATGGCAGTCATGTATGCTGAGAGGATAAAACACAAAAGGTAGGAATGTGTTGAAATAGTACAAACAGGCATGTACACAATGAAAAGTATATGATATATATATATATATATATATATATATATATATATATATATATATATATATATATATATATATATATGTATACACAATCATATATATATATAGAGAGAGAGGGGGAGAGAGAGAGAGAGAGAGAGATGTCTATATATGAGGATATACATATATATATGTAGATATATAGATAGGTTAACAACATCTACATAAACATGGAGGTACATATAAATAGGATGCCTACTACATACCGATCGCTTTACATACCGATGCACGTAATCCCGAGGTTTAAGGTCCGAAAGAACACAGTACAAAAACACCAGATGCGTGAGGTGTAATCTCACGATGTTAATGGACAGTTAGTGCTTCTGGTGTTGTGGTTTGAGTAGGTTACTGTGTGTACGTGTGTTTCTTAGGGCTGTAGTGTGTGTAAATGTGTGTTCTGTGTGTGGTGTGTGTTGTTGGGGGACTGTAATGCGTGGTTGTGGGTTAGCTTTGTGCATCTGTTTGCGCGACCTAGGATGTAGAATATTAAAGTAGTGGGTGGTGTGTGGGACGCAGACACCTACATGGGGTGTGTAGGGGGGCTTGGCCACCTGCTCATACGTAGTGTAGGATGGTTTGTTTGGATGTGTTGGGTAGCAGTGTGTCTGTGTGTGCATGTGTGTGTTCCATGTTCATGTTACTGTTGATGTCGGTAATGTGGGGTATGGGAATCTGTTCCTGGGACTGTGTGCGTCAGAACACTGTGGTTTCAGAATTCTGTAGGTCTCCTGTATACAGCAGTTGAAGTGTTCACATATGTGTATAACATAGACCATAGCAATCACACATTCCGCCACTACCAACCTTTATGAACAAAGGATATGGAGACTATATAACCATACACCATTACAAATATGTGCTATGGACATGAGCCAATTATAGTGTTACCACCTGTTCCACTTTGCTAGGGACACTCCCTCTTTGGGCGATTGTGTCCTGACCAAATATATTAAATGTGGCAAATGTCCTGGGATTGTAGGACATAATTATGGCCCATATGTACTGTAATAGTTGCATACAATAGTTATTTCTGTATCTAAAGTACCTACATGGTACAGGATAAGCTACTAAACTGCTACAATAATAAGCTTATAATTAGGCAAGAAAGGAAAGTTCTATCCCTTGTACTGACCATGGGTTTGTGTCGGCCTGTAAAATCAGATGTGTGTCCCGAAAAGGACCCACTATGGCCATATGAAAAGGTGGCAACCCTAGCCAAAGAGGGTCAGTCACCAACACAACTATGATGACTGCAAATACCTATGACAGAAATAACAGCTATCATGTAGTAACACGGTATTACATTCAGATGTATTACTGAAGGGATTCAAGGACTAACATCACCTGCATGCTATACAGGAACCACATAACAGTGCCTTAATGAATCAGCCTGCAAATACCATTGTAGTAGTCCACAAAAGAATAGGTGTTCAAATAGGGAAGGAACCCTCACGCACATAGCAATTATGTGTAAAGCAGTTCCTAAACACCTGCATTTGCTATGCACACCCACCAACATCACCCCCACACCCAAACATATTACAATACAAACTGTAATAACATCACAAATCATTCACACACTGTACGACATCTGCAGAAGCCTTAACATATTTTGTCAGAGACACACTAACATGGCCCTAAGTGAAATAGCGGCTGTTATACAATGGAACAGCTGCTGATGTAATAGGGTTTGTTTACAATAATCCTGTTTCAGAGGGTTGTACGTACACCGGCATGTGTTAGCAATTAGTGAGTAACATCCCAGTATGCTACACTTATACACCAAATCAAGGATGTCTGGTGAGCACACTGTACACCACATAACAGTTCATGCATAGCCATACGGCCTTGAGCTGGCCAAACATCCTTGTCAGACTTAAACATCTGCAGAAGTATCAGGTTCAAACAAACCTTGCATAAGTAGCACTGTTCCAAAATATAACAGCTGTACTCACATGTAGAACTAAATCGTCTATCCATTACACACAGTCCACGGGAGTCATGAAGCTAATATATCTCTGTGTGTCTCCATATAGCTGTTGAAATATATCATAATAACACATCTAGGCTGTCTCCCTTGAAAGTAAGGCAAACGGACAACCCCTAAAAGGGGTACTCACTTATACACCACTGTTGCCATGGTATCGGCTAATGGAGTAGCTGCACAGCTGATGTGCATCCAATTAACTACTTTGGAACAGCAATTGGTGGACAGGATACCACATGTTACCGATATGTAACTAGAAAAGGATGTGTTATCACACATTCAAACCATCTGTATATACCAAAGGAATGTTACAAATAACATTGGAACACAAACTGAAAAGGATTGAATCAACTGTTAACGATACATCGGGTTACTAATAAGGTATGTAGAACAGTCAGTATGTCTGTGTATGTAGTACTATTCTGTAGTATTTAAAGTGCATGCAATCCATATAGTGGAAACAGCTATCTTGCAGTGATGTATTGTTGAGCATAGTCATGCTTGTAGTATTTGTGTGTACTGCTGTAGGTCACAAGGCAAACACCGCATACACCACAAGGGATGCTATATAAGGGCTTTGAACAGAAATACTCCTCACCAGCTGACATGAGTGGCAGGGTTGCTCCAACAAGTATGTGCTATAACAGGGGATAGTATATGTTGATATATTGTAACTGTAGCCATATGTATGGGTGTAATACAGAGAATAACATGTGGAAGGTTGGGCCACTATGCAGTTATGTTTTGCATTGTGGGATATTGTGCCAGTAACTGTGTAATGTACACTATTGTAGGCAGATATGTATTACAAGCTACATAGCATTACTGTAATGGTAGGCAAACATTAGTTATGTCAATCGGCATTTACAATACACAATAACAGGATACATATGTCTTTTAGTGAGCCGGCAGTTTATCAGCATGATAGCAAAGTAAAATGGAAGAGCTATTTAACTATCCATGCACATAAGACATGTAATATGTGCAAAGGTAGGTACTAGACTGCCTTACCAAGGGTATCTGTAAGCCTAGCTAGCATGTGTTGTCTTTCGCCACCCCCATAGGTTGGTTCCCTGTGCCTCTGAATGGCAGAGCCAATAGTTCCCTGTGCCTCTGTCCAGCAGAGGCACTGCAGTGATTCCCGGGTACGTGTCTGTCTCCCATCCACACGGCAATGTTTCCCTTGAAGAGTGCTCATGAGGGACCCTGCCTGATTTACATTGTAATCACGTTCCAAACACAGGGAGTGTCTGGGTCAGGAATCTATCCATTCAGCATGTCCTA
Organism: Protopterus annectens; assembly: GCF_019279795.1. Taxonomy (NCBI): domain Eukaryota; kingdom Metazoa; phylum Chordata; order Ceratodontiformes; family Protopteridae; genus Protopterus; species Protopterus annectens. Next base: position 175,073,516 of record NC_056726.1, read on the forward strand.
CTCATCGTTGTGGTTAGGTGTATATCCCTAGAGCATGTGGCTCTCAGGGGCTTCTGTTTAGGTGGGGCATATCCAGCAATACAGGGTTGGACATGGGCCTTGTATGTCAAGCAGCGATTACCTGTGAGTATGCGGTATGCAACTGAGTACAGCTGGAGTTTCGTAGGTTGGGCTGCATAGGTCATCTGTTTGAGGTCAGTAATCCTCTTGGTGTGGTACTGGTATGGTCTTCCAAACTGTTGCAGTTGTCTTGTAAGGTATATCCCATATGGGGTGTTGTATCCTTTAATGGGTCTTATATGACATGTGTAGAGTCACAATGGCCCCTCTGATCTAGATGCAAACCCATTAACGATTAGGGGGGGCCATGTAGAAGGATATTCTAACCACCTTGTCATTATGGGTATCGAAGGAGAGATTGCTATCTACTGGTGTTTCCAGATCCCGTAATACTTTTTTGTATGTAGGGGACTAGCACCTATGTGGTATTCCGCGGGTAATTAGTTATATCCGAAGGGAATGACTATGCACTTTTAGGCATTCAGCTTGACGCCATGATATTAACACCAGGTATCCATCTCAGTGTGACCCTTCCAGAAGGTATCTGTAACAGCTGGGGAAACAATTATGTCCCCTAGTTTGCAGTCGTCTGCAAACCTTTTCAGCCAAAGCCATCCTGTGCTTGTCTGTATGTCAGAGAAGTATATACCGAACATGAGGGGTCCTAGGACTGAGTCCTGGCGGTTGGCAGTTGTAACTGGTATACAGTTGGACGTAGGGTATGCAACTCCTACTGTGTGTGTTCTGTCCGTGAGCCACTTTGCAAACCATCACATGACGTGGGGGTTAATGTTCAGTCGGATGGGTTTGTTGATAATACCAGAAGGAGGAATGGTGTTGATAGCCTATGAGAGATCTAGGTAGGCTTTGTGGACCTCCTTACCCTCATCTAATGCCTTGGTAACTGTCTCTAAGAAGCCCACCAGGTTTAGGAGGCATGGTCTGGCCTTAATGCCAAACAGGGAGGGGTCAAAGGTTGAGAGGTACCCGATGTCTCTGACAGTGATCCATGATGTGCACCATAGCCTTGCAGACCAGGCTAGTCAGGCCTATAGGGAAATATGTCCCATGGTTCGTTGTGGCACCACCTTTGTGGAGTGGAATAACTGTTGTTGTGCACCATTCAGGGGGCACTATGCCCGATGTGAGGCTATTATTGAACATGGTGCGTAGGTGAGGAGACAGTACGAACCGAAGTTCTTGTAAAACACAGCCTGGGATGTTGTCCAGTCCCATGGATGCCGTGATATTGCCTTTAGAGTGTGCAGCTTTGAGAGGGATCTGCGAGGATGTTGCCAATATCCATTGTTTCTGTAATGTTCATGCCTTTGTGCTGTAACTCAGAGCAGATCTAGTTGCTGACATCGAGGCTCTGTGTTTGTTGTTGGTATTAGTTGCATTAAAGGTTTTGTAGCTAGCTTTGGAGGATCGTATAAGTGATCTCACCTTTTTACTGAGGCTGGCCAGGGATCTCCTCCACGCATGGTATTGTACTCTCGTTTGCAACAGTGTATTCCTCCTGTAGTACAATATGTTTATGACAGGGGACCACCAGATTGGTTTAGTTAATTATGAGTATAGTGTCCTGGTTCTGTTTGGGATAGCACAAGCCATGCACTCCTGTAAGTGCTTATAGAGTGCATTTGTGTAGGATTCAGCAGTTGTAACAGTACTGTCTATCTGCATGGGTGTCATGACGTCCACCACGTCTGCCTTAAGAAGCATGTAGTTGGCCTTATAGACATATTATACTGTGGTTCACTTAATGGGGGATAGATGCAGGATGTGGATATCAATGGTGTTCAGCACATGGTCTGATAGGACCAACGAGGAGTTGGCTTCACGTGTGGAGCACCAGCCACTCATGTTGGTAATGACTAGGTCTAGGATATTGTTGCCCCTGGTGGGTGTGTGGCTATATTGAGTCAGGGCATTGGTGTTTATGAATTCCAGAAACCATTGAGCTAATGTGCTGGTACACGAGTATTTTTCCCAGTTAATGGTGGGGTAGATACAGTGAGGCTTATGCGATGAGTGTGGTGTTGTGCGACTGTTTACCTTCTCCACATGACAGTCAGGCTTAGGCTTGGTTGTCGAGACCTTTATCTCCAGTTTGGCTAGATGAGTGCATCTCTCACAGGTTGTAGTGTTGGGTGGTAGGTGGAGAGGCTTGTCTGTGTACATGAGGTAATGTGTACATTGCCTCAAGATGTCCAGATTCATCAGATAGACAGGTGAGCACACTGGCAGTTGACTCTTGGACATGCCTGAATATAGAACTACATTCACCTAGATAAGTGAAAAAAGTGAGTACAACAGCTACATTACACTACGCAAGTGAGAAAAGTATGTACAAAACCTGTTCACCCTTACCTATAGGTGATGTGGAAGATTGAGTGCTATAGTAATCATTAGCTTACGTACTGTTTACAAGTCCTGAACAAGTGCTTAGCATGAATAAGCAATCCAGATAGGGTCTTGGATAATATAAAAACATGGCCCCTTCCCCCCAACAGGTACACAAGCATATATCCAAGTACACCACAGGGCCCCTGTACCCACAACTATGCAGGTACAAGCTGCACTCAGTCTGCGTGTGACCTGCCCACATCACAGGTTGTATCATACACATATGGCAAAGCAAGATGCTCTCCACATACACATCATGTAAAACATAGCTCCATGTCAGGTTGTGTACACACTGAATGGTGCACACCAACAGGTATCACAACCCAACAAAGGGAGAGACATCACTGATAATGGGAAGTACTGCACTACTACCCTGCTGAGTCTGGTCTGGAAGGCCATGGACCTTGATCACTTAAGTGATGTCAGCAGTACAGATGTAGATGACAGTATGGTTGATGTCACACTGCATATCATAACCTTGCCAGGTCATAGGACATTATCACCCATACTGTGTACCACCTACACTCGGTATACTAGATGTACATTCCTATGTCACAGGAGTGTTTAGCAACAGGACTGCTGGCAGAAACAACACTACAGAAGGTCTCTGAATAATATGTGATCATCAAACCAGTGGCAGCTACAGTATGTCAGGGTTAATTAATTCTATTCCCCCTCATTGTAGTCCATACCTCACAGACAAACAGAAGGCATCTGCCTATTGAAGTATGCAAATGACTATGACCTAGGAGCAATAGCTGACTTGCATCATCACCCCTATGTTAATAACCCTGTATGCATGAACTACCACCTAGGCAGCGGTCATCATAATGGACACGTGTGTGAGGGATGCAGCTGGGCAGTTGTCTTTCCTGTGATAGCTACGTCACCACACCCATCAGGGTGTCATATGTTGCAACCCTAATAATAATAGGGTGCCATTCATGAATATAGAGATTATTGTCCAGCCATACAGACCACTCAAGTGACCCATATCAGATCACATATTTCCTTTAAGGGGTATTGGCCATGTGCAGATGGCCTACACCAGCCTTCCCATTCCCCATCTCCACTATGTAGGATGATGCATACCCTGAATAAATCCATGTCCAATCCAGTGATGTCGGACATGCTACATGTACTCATCCTGATCTCGAACGCATACTTCATGGACATCCACCTACCACATGATGGACAGATCCTTGTCCCATACACTTGACATAGTCCTGCCATACTATGCATTCCTGTTTGTCATAGCTGCACATCGCTCCCCTCTCAGACATGGTGTGATGACTGCATGGTAATGCATTGTATATGTATCATTAACCCTGTGGATCAGTAATGTGGCACTGCTCCATCTGGCCCCACAGACACGCCTGTCAGCTACTGCCAGGTAACCTTTCATCCTAGATGCATACATGGCCCATAGCATATAGCCCACTAGTTGACTTTGACTGTACATGCCATAGTTGATATCCATCCCTGCAAATACCATCCGGCTAGTCAGTGTCCCATGTATATCACATGTGCAACACAGGTGATACATGGCAGGATGTTGAATCGCTGTGCAGTGCAGTGTAGATGTATATGGCAGAACACATACATGTAAAACCTTATGTGAGCATGTCTGCAGGGTCACGTGTCATGTCTGTTAAGGCAATGTAAGTCCTTATATGTGACATATACATTGCATCAAGGTCACCTGCATTAATGTGGACACATCCAGCCATGTGCTGATAGGTAGGAACACCAATACAGGCAAACAGACATGCCCACATCAAGACAGCAACCACATGGAGTATGAGCAATGTAATCAGGTGACACACACACACATATATGGTGATAATATCCAATCAACATTGAGCATCATATGTGTGTGACACAAACACGTCAGTGTCATGTAGGTTTGCAAATACAACTATTTAAACTGAAGTAATGCGATATACATGTATGTTCAACTGTAGCTCTGTATGTCTCTGAGGTACTGTGACCTTTCTCCATCATTATGTCTTCCAGGTATGCCATGTGCAAGGCTTCCCCCTTTTACACGCTTGGAGGATGAGGCCTTCATCCCATACCTACTCGATAATCACGACATCCTATTCAGCCATGTGCCACAGGATGCACAGAAGTGGGATGCACTGTGGATGGAACTTTGCACGAGGGTTAATGATGTGGGTGGCCACAACCGCACATACCAGCAGGTGCGCAGACACTGTACAGACCTCATCAGATGGGCGAAACAGCGTGCGAATGCAATTGCCAGGGAACAAGGTGCAACAGGTGGTGGACCACCAACCCAGCCCCCACTCACACGTACCGAGGAGCTACTGGCCAACCTGGGGACACCTGCAGAACCACATCCACAAGCCTTAGCCGATATTGTGGAGGTGGGTGTCTCTCAACCACTGAGCCTGGAGTTGCCTGGTAAGTCAGTAATGCGCATACTGCATATAGCTGCATGTGTCAGTGTACAATATGTATTGTAACATCATATGCAAGGCATGTATACACACATGCCGCATACTATAGTATGCTACTCTGTGTATGCACACATGTGCATACACCATAGTATAGTCTATAGTACTAGTGTATGTGTTATGCACATTGCTTCCTGTAGCCTTTATACAGGGGTGGATTATGCTCATACTACTGTGTTACTCCTATTTAGGTACCTCTGGCATTCTGCGGTGACAGCAGCCCATTGCAGGTGAGAGTGTTATTATTTATCAGGAACCATAATGCACAAATCTATCTGCCATGTGGCCATTCACAACATGTACACATAATGTATGGTCCTGTCACAATATACAGGTTGGACTTGCAATGCATCACAATGACTATCCATGTGCCACACTTGCAAACTATGTGAATCATCTCACCTACATGAATCCTCACAAACTTTATTGGCAGATGTGTTGACAGCTGTGCATACAATGGTGGAGGTGTTGTTCACTTTAGGAATATACAACAGCTCTGATCTTCACATGTGATGGAATACAAACAGTACTACACAGTGGGCTGGAGTATGGCCAGCACACAGGTTTCATACGTGGGTCATAGCCCTGCTATGAATGTCACACAATGTGATGCGCTATCTTGACATGTCCATGACATATATTGGCCTGGCTGCTACACTGCCTACCTAACCTGAAAACATATCCCACATACCACCCTTTATCTGCATAACCCTGTTGTCAGTGGAGTATATATGTCATATGGGACAACACAGACATGTGAAATAGATGCCCATCACTATAATTTGGACAACACATGTACACACATGGCCATGGAGGATGGCCAGAGACATGGAGCAACACACACACTAGAAGTGTTGTGCTTGTGTGTACACCCTGTCGTACAATGGCTTCACATGGTTCGGCCATGGCCTTTATATAATGGTCATAATGTAGATGTGGAACGTTAGACATCCTACAGGCCTGTGCATATCTTGTGTAGGCGTAACATCAATCCACCACATAGGATGTGTTGAACATCTTGAGGGTGTTGCAACATGACAGCAGTTACCTGTACAGTATCCACATCAGGCCACAGATACAGTACATTCCCGTTGCTGGTGATGGACATAAATGCCATACTAGCTCCTCGTGTGTGTGTGTGTGTGTGTGTGTGTGTGTGTGTGTGTGTGTGTGTGTGTGTGTGTGTGTGAGTGTGTGTGTGGTACACAGATGTCATGTGGGACATGGTGCACTGACGTGTTTGCCATGACTACCCATAGTTGACAGGCTGCAGCAATATGGTTGCAGATGTACAGGGGTGTCATCCGTATATCCATCAGTGACCTGTGTCACAACTTCCACATCATGGTTTAGTGTGTATACACCTCAGTGATGTGGGTCACATTCCACAGTATATATGTATTGTATCTGAATGCAGTCATGGCTATGAACCCTGTCTGTAACTCACACTGTATAGCACTGGATACTCCTCATGATTCCCTGCAATGGCCATGCACATCAGCTAAATTTGCAGTACATCTGTAGGGTGGACAGACAACACTGAATTGGTACACCATTGCCCCACTGTATATTCGACAGGACACCATTGTGTTAAACATGTATGCATGTCATTGCACACGTCAGCAGATCACATGTCATACTACATGTGATTATCAAGGTCATATGCCACACATCAGGCAGGTGTACTGTTAACCTGTGCTGGTCCACATGGTGTAACACAGGGATGTATGCTAACAACTACTATGATTGTGTAATTTGCATGCCATCTGCTATCACACATGCATGCTGTGTGCAACCTAGGGATGTATGATAACTACCACTATTATTGTCTGCCCTGCAAGCCGTCTGCTATATCACATGCATGTTGCATGCCTTCTGTCATATCACATGCGTGTGTGTGTCTATTGTATAGATTGTAATGTACAGTTCTTGTCTCCCCTCACAGGTGATGTAGGTGCATTGCCCTCCTGCGCTACATCAGATGTTAGTGTCCCCACAGACTCTAGCAGTGATGGTGAACATATGTCTGGGTCACAGGCAGAGTTGTCAGGGGCTGAAACTGTGCCATTGGTTGCCATTACATCTATATCCACCTCATCCCCGCACACAGATCCCATACCTGCACATACCCCATCAACAGTGGCCATAGAGGAAGGACAGTTGGCACGTGGTATCTTGGAACAGGAAAGTGTCGGGGCTAAGGAAGATGTGCCTGCACACCATGGTGTCAGCCAAACTATTGGTGGTGCCCCACACAGGCACTTGGCCAGTGTTGCTTGTAGGAGGACCTCTGGCCAACATGCTCCTGCACGACAGAGCACAGCAGCTGGTGCCACCAGACACATGTTTCAGGCTGTAATGGAGGCACAGGCACATGCTGAATGGCACAACAGAGAAGATCAGAGGCTACAGAGGGCTGCTGTCCATTATTTAAACAACAGCATCCAGGCAATGGTAAATGCTCAACAGCAGATTGCTGATGCTTTGGATAGACGGTTGGGTGGCATGGTTGGAGTCCTTGACCATGGCATGACAATCCGCGAGTGTGAGCTGTCTGCGTTGGAACATCTGGTAGGTATGAGGCATCGGGCACATTTATGAAACAGCGTGCGAATGCAATTGCCAGGGGACAAGGTGCAACAGGTGGTAGACCACCAACCCAGCCCCCACTCACACGTACCGAGGAGCTACTGGCCAACCTGGGGACACCTGCAGAACCACATCCACAAGCCTTAGCCGATATTGTGGAGGTGGGTGTCTCTCAACCACTGAGCCTGGAGTTGCCTGGTAAGTCAGTAATGCGCATACTGCATATAGCTGCATGTGTCAGTGTACAATATGTATTGTAACATCATATGCAAGGCATGTATACACACATGCCGCATACTATAGTATGCTACTCTGTGTATGCACACATGTGCATACACCATAGTATAGTCTATAGTACTAGTGTATGTGTTATGCACATTGCTTCCTGTAGCCTTTATACAGGGGTGGATTATGCTCATACTACTGTGTTACTCCTATTTAGGTACATCTGGCGTTCTGCGGTGACAGCAGCCCATTGCAAGTGAGAGTGTTATTATTTATCAGGAACCATAATGCACAAATCTATCTGCCATGTGGCCATTCACAACATGTACACATAATGTATGGTCCTGTCACAATATACAGGTCGGACTTGCAATGCATCACAATGACTATCCATGTGCCACACTTGCAAACTATGTGAATCATCTCACCTACATGAATCCTCACAAACTTTATTGGCAGATGTGTTGACAGCTGTGCATACAATGGTGGAGGTGTTGTTCACTTTAGGAATATACAACGGCTCTGATCTACACATGTGATGGAATACAAACAGTACTACACAGTGGGCTGGAGTATGGCCAGCACACAGGTTTCAAGGGCGTGGGTCATAGCCCTGCTATGAATGTCACACAATGTGATGCGCTATCTTGACATGTCCATGACATATATTGGCCTGGCTGCTACACTGCCTACCTAACCTGAAAACATATCCCACATACCACCCTTTATCTGCATAACCCTGTTGTCAGTGGAGCACATATGTCATATGGGACAACACAGACATGTGAAATAGATGCCCATCACTATAATTTGGACAACACATGTACACACATGGCCATGGAGGATGGCCAGAGACATGGAGCAACACACACACTAGAAGTGTTGTGCTTGTGTGTACACCCTGTCGTACAATGGCTACACATGGTTCGGCCATGGCCTTTATATAATGGTCATAATGTAGATGTGGAACGTTAGACATCCTACAGGCCTGTGCATATCTTGTGTAGGCGTAACATCAATCCACCACATAGGATGTGTTGAACATCTTGAGGGTGTTGCAACATGACAGCAGTTACCTGTACAGTATCCACATCAGGCCACAGATACAGTACATTCCCGTTGCTGGTGATGGACATAAATGCCATACTAGCTCCTCGTGTGTGTGTGTGTGTGTGTGTGTGTGTGTGTGTGTGTGTGTGTGTGTGTGTGTGTGTGTGTGTGTGAGAGTGTGTGTGTGGTACACAGATGTCATGTGGGACATGGTGCACTGACGTGTTTGCCATGACTGCCCATAGTTGACAGGCTGCAGCAATATGGTTGCAGATGTACAGGGGTGTCATCCGTATATCCATCAGTGACCTGTGTCACAACTTCCACATCATGGTTTAGTGTGTATACACCTCAGTGATGTGGGTCACATTCCACAGTATATATGTATTGTATCTGAATGCAGTCATGGCTATGAACCCTGTCTGTAACTCACACTGTATAGCACTGGATACTCCTCATGATTCCCTGCAATGGCCATGCACATCAGCTAAATTTGCAGTACATCTGTAGGGTGGACAGACAACACTGAATTGGTACACCATTGCCCCACTGTATATTCGACAGGACACCATTGTGTTAAACATGTATGCATGTCATTGCACACGTCAGCAGATCACATGTCATACTACATGTGATTATCAAAGTCATATGCCACACATCAGGCAGGTGTACTGTTAACCTGTGCTGGTCCACATGGTGTAACACAGGGATGTATGCTAACAACTACTATGATTGTGTAATTTGCATGCCATCTGCTATCACACATGCATGCTGTGTGCAACCTAGGGATGTATGATAACTACCACTATTATTGTCTGCCCTGCATGCCGTCTGCTATATCACATGCATGTTGCATGCCTTCTGTCATATCACATGCGTGTGTGTGTCTATTGTATGGATTGTAATGTACAGTTCTTGTCTCCCCTCACAGGTGATGTAGGTGCATTGCCCTCCTGCGCTACATCAGATGTTAGTGTCCCCACAGACTCTAGCAGTGATGGTGAACATATGTCTGGGTTACAGGCAGAGTTGTCAGGGGCTGAAACTGTGCCATTGGTTGCCATTACATCTATATCCACCTCATCCCCGCACACAGATCCCATACCTGCACATACCCCATCAACAGTGGCCATAGAGGAAGGACAGTTGGCAAGTGGTATCTTGGAACAGGAAAGTGTCGGGGCTAAGCAAGATGTGCCTGCACACCATGGTGTCAGCCAAACTATTGGTGGTGCCCCACACAGGCACTTGGCCAGTGTTGCTTGTAGGAGGACCTCTGGCCAACATGCTCCTGCACGACAGAGCACAGCAGCTGGTGCCACCAGACACATGTTTCAGGCTGTAATGGAGGCACAGGCACATGCTGAATGGCACAACAGAGAAGATCAGAGGCTACAGAGGGCTGCTGTCCATTATTTAAACAACAGCATCCAGGCAATGATAAATGCTCAACAGCAGATTGCTGATGCTTTGGATAGACGGTTGGGTGACATGGTTGGAGTCCTTGACCATGGCATGACAATCCGCGAGTGTGAGCTGTCTGTGTTGGAACATCTGGTAGGAGTGAGGCATCGGGCACATTTATGTAGGCCTGCTACATCACCTGTGTCAGGTGTATATGTACGTGCTACCTCACATGCCCACTCCCATAGTGGCGGTAGCAGCAGCAGTGCATCTGCTGCTGTGCTGTCCACACCATGACACAGCAGGCCACGTGCAGATGGCCTGGGACGGTCCCAACAGGGACATGGTTCCAGTGGACTAGTGACATCAGACAGTACCTAATCTGCACCTCTGTCTGGTAGTGCCCGTGCAACCCCTGGAAGGCATAGGTCACATGTCCCTGGCCGGACACTGTGAACTGTAAAACCTTGCCTGTACAGTCTGCAACTGTCAATAATACCCCTGTGTAGGCCAGACACATGGAAGAACTGTGTGCAGACATACACGCACACACTGGACACGTATGTAGGGCACCGTAACACACACATGCATAACATCCACACATGCCCAGTTAGATCAAAGGCCCAAACCCACACATGTGATGTCATCCATTGGTGCAGCCTAGGCCTCTGGCAAACATTAACACCCTGTGCATATGATGATGCCAGTGCTGCATCCCTGGCATCCACACCATTGGTGCAGGGACATGCTCATATGGTCTGTTGAACAGAGTGAACAGACTAGGATGATATGTGTAGTTTACAAATGTTGATGACTGTTGACAGTCAGCAGATATACCATGTAGTACAGGTATACAATACTGTTAACAGTATGTGTCTTGTGTAACAACAGTGCAGCCTAGGCCTCCGGCAAACATTAACACCCTGTGCATATGATGATGCCTGTGCCGCATCCCTGACATCCACACCATCGGTGCAGGGACATGCTCATATGGTCTGATGCACAGAGTGAACAGACTAGGATGATATGTGTAGTTTAGACATGTTGAGGACTGTTGACAGTCAGCAGATATACCATGTAGTACAGGTGTACAATATTGTTAACAGTATATGTCTTGTGTAACAACAGTAAATGCATGTTGGTCATGTTGTTCTACTGTCCTTCTTCAGGTCTAATTGCACATGCTGGTGGATGTCAGTGTTTGCAGTTAAGTGTCCCATATGTCAATGTGGACTACTCACAGGTATGTATGAATATACCAGCATGTACCATGTAGCTGCCACATACCAGTGAGAATGTCCCACGTTACAAACACGTCTACTGTTCCAAGAGCATGATAGCTGTGTATTAAACTACTGTGGCTACAGACGTGACATCCATAAAGAGTGACATCACAGGTACAGTTACATGTAGTGGTGAGGTAAGAGAGTGGTCTAGCTGATTACAAGGGTAGAGGCCAGTGGGAAGTGTGATGCCTCAATGGGAATCAGTAATACACATTCCCATGACAGGATGCCAACACACAACTGCACCCACACACTCAGGTATTGACACACATGTATTCAGTAACACTGTAACACACATACACACACACAGACTCACGGCTTCACCGACACAGTAACACACACTCGCACACAGTTGCTACCGGTGTGCTGAGGACCCCTGCCTATGTGCAAATCATCATTACAGTGCTGTGCACCTACATGATGCGCCACAGGGAATACACATGTACAGGTAGTCAGTACGGCCTAAGATCGGGGACATCAACACAGATAGTTGAATGCATTGCCTGGATGGTGGGATGGAGTCCTATCAGTTCAGTATGGTAACATTCATCCTCACCCCAGGGACCAGTCAGCCCTACATACACACACTGTGGCATTCAGTAATTAATACACCTATGTCATGCACATAGAGATACCTCACATGCGTGAGATACACGCCCCTGCCTATGTCCTGCTTTATACATTGCAGTCTGTACAGATGTGTACACTAGTGTACAGGAGAGTAACAATTGAGATATATTCCCCACAATATGTGACAAATATGGACACACACGCAACCACAGATGCCAGTACTGTGAACCTCAGACCTGCCAAGCTCATGTTATGTATGTCAGATGTACAGCAGTATTGCACACATTACAAACTGTACTGACACTTCCTGTGCCAACAGTGCTGATATATGCACTTGGGACGTCATATCTATTAACAGGTGTCAAGTGATTTACCTTTGCTATCACCCTGACCTGTCTGAGTTGTGTGTTATGTCCTTCAGTTAACAAAACCATTGCTTACTGGTTACACAGGGTATTATAGGACCACTTGTGACACACCTGTGAGCTGTCCACAGCAAACATCCGTCTGCAAAGATGCCCCGCCACTTAGTATATATATATATATATATATATATATATATATATGTGTGGACATTAGCACACATAAATGTACATGATGGAATACATGTCCTATACTGTTGAATGCCTGTGCTGGATGATCTGTACATGATAACCTCAGATGTATGTATATTTGTCATGTAAATATCATGCTGTAAAGCACATTGTCTGTGGTGTGCAGGGTCCTGGTTTCGAGCTGTGCAGAGGCAGGTTATTTTGTTGCTGGGAAGAACAAGGGATATTGAATACGGTGAAAGTAAGGTGCTTTTAACCAGTTGTGTGCAGGTCTGCGTGACAGTAAGCAGTGGATATTTTTGGGGAGGCTCAGTATGGGTCATGAAACTATGCATTAGAAGACAATACTATGCAAATGAGGTGGAAAATAGTGAATCCTGTTTATCCTCAGGGTGTGATGCAGGTCCCAAGAGTGTATGTGTATAGATAGCCGGGTGCAGGACTCAAATATAGGTGAAAGCATGGGGGGGGGGTGTCAGGCATACTGTACGTAGATTGGAGGACTGTGTCTTGGGATTGATCCTAGCTTAGCACGCCTAAGCTAGGGGTGTGTCTATACCTGCCTAGTGCAATTAGGAGGGACAACAGCAGTAGAAGAGTAGTCCAGGTGAACAAGCTAGGCAAACAGGTGATTTTTATCAGAATCAGCAGATTACAGGCCCAGCAGACCAGCCAGGCCCAGAACACTATGATAAAGTGAGCAAGCACCATCCCCTTGGGTTTTTCCATGCTCTACACCACTGGCATATACATGCAGGGAAATTTTAACAAACAATCCTATGAAATGAGAAGGGCCGCAGCAGGCAACATAGACCAGTATGTGCAGGAAGCTGAGGGTGGTGAGGATGTGAATGCTGCCAAACAACCCACAGTGAGGAGACAAAGAAGACTGTACAGACCCAGGGTAACCTACCAGGGGCTATATGAGCTGGAGAAAGTGGAGTGCTATGGGGTGGACAGAGACCTCCTACAGCAGATTGTTGAGCTGTGCCAGCCACACCTGACACATTGAACAGGTTGGGGGGAACCCATCCCAGTGGATATCAAGGTATGTGTAGGCCTAGGTATACTACCCACAGGTACCTCCCAAAGCACAACAGGGGATATAATGGGGATCTCACAGGCATTTGCATCCAGGGTATTCCACCAGTTCCTGGATGCCATGTCACCACATGCCAATGAGCACATACATGTCCTCAATACACATGAGGTGTTGACCAGCAATATGTGTCTCTTCCACCAAATGGCAGACTACCCTGGGGTAGTGGGTGCTATAGCCTGCATGCACGTATGCATCAAAGCACCACCCAGTGAGCAGGGCAGGGCCTACATTAACCGCAGGGGCATCCACTCCATTAACTGCCTGGTCATATGCGATGCCCAGGGCATTATACTGAATGTGTGTGCTGGCTACCCTGGAAGCTATGATGATTCCAATATATGGCATCTGATGCAGCTGTACCACAGCTTTGCCAATATGGACATCCCCTACGGTCACCTAGTGGGGGATGTTGGGTACCCACTGGAGCCGTGGCTGATGACACCCATCAGAAATGCACACACACCTGAACAACGACACCATAATGAGGCACATGCACAGGCTAGACATATAATAGAGCGTGTATTTGGGATGCTTAGGTCACGGTTCCGGTGTCTGGACATATCCGGTGGAGCCTTGCATCATTCACCAGCTACATGCACCCAAATTGTTATGGTATGTGCTATGCTACACAGTATGATCCTATAGAAACAGCTGCAGCAGGAACAGCGTAGGGCAGGGCCACACAGCCCCCCACCAATGCCAAGGCCTGTACAGGCACAGAGTGACTCAGAGGAGGAACAACCTGAGCCGGAACCAGTAGGCAGAAGGAGGCATGCCCAGTATGACCTGGCCTTGGCAAAGAGGCAAAGCATAGCATATGCCCTGACACAGTAGGGACCCAGGGAATGTCACCCTCTCTGACTCGCACAGACAGTAAAAGGGATGCCAAACATGACACTACCTGTGCTCAGCCATGTATAGGAAGTGCACTATCTGCATCCGACATAGGCAGCCCTCCAACACCATCCTCAGGTCTGGCACACCCTCAAGGTAAGTCAATCAACCTACCAATTGGCAGTTGTATTAGAATGTGTTGGTACCTGTAACTATGGTATGGATGTGAGCATGCAAGGGAATTTGGTGGCCGAATGTTAAGGCAGCAGACAGTAGACGTCCATAGTGGCACCATGACATCTGTAGCACATATGGTGGTCACCATATTAGCCAGTAGTACACAGGGTGTCATAACCCACTACGGGTAATGGGCTGAGCATCATGTGTGTCCATACAGCCCACACAAGTCTCAACCAGCTGGACAAGTGTAGACCAACACAGACAAATGTTGTACTATGGCCTTTCAATATGCCCAATGGATGACCCCCCCCCCCCACAGACCCACACAGACAGACTACAGCAGGCCAGGCAGTTGGATTTAGGTTGTGAAGGCTAGGATGTCTGAAAGTAATATGTTGGTAATTAAAGCTAAGATCTGGAGTTCACTGGTATGCCTCTAGCCAGCACAATCGGTAGGTCTACACACTGAAATGGAGTACCTGACATACCAGCACAGTAGTAGCAAAAGTGTACAAGTGTTAGGTGTGCCCCTCTTCCAACGTACACATATAGCGACAGTCAGGTGCACCCCCCCCCCAGTGCTGTGTAGGAATGTGGATACAGTCGGATGTCCCCACACACTGTGCAGAAATGTAGCAACAGTTAATGCCACATGACCAATAGATACCCTGCAGACACAGCATGCCACCTGTTAGTGTACAACGCAGAGGTTGGCACCACAGTACAGACTACATGGACATGTAACACATGCGACACAGTTGGCCATACTGGGCATGCTCAAACACATGAAAGTATGACGGCAATGTCAGTCGACAACATGCACAATGGTCATACTGGGCATGCCCACACATGTAAACACAAGATGGCCAGGTCTGCAAACACCAGTGGTCCGGACATATCTGCCAGTATATTGCTATACTGTTGGATGACTGTGCTGTATGGTATGTGTGTGGTACTGTCTATTGTCTGTATATTTGCCATGGTGTATTAGTAATTCACATTAGCTGTGTGTGCAGGGTGTTGCTACCAACACTTGCAAAGGATGGTTATTTGTTTGTGGCCAGAACAAGCCCATTGGACACGGAGGGAGTAAGGCACATTGAAGCAGTTGGGAGCAGTTGTGCATGGGTTTGGTGGTGTTAAACACTGCTGACCTCTGCTTACAACTTCTTACACTTGGTTAGCCTTCACATTTCTTTACCAGTGCAATACTCGCATACTGGTAGCCAAACACGCTTACACCCGCTCGCTCCCTCACTTGCACATGCACTGACATTGGTGCTTGCATGTGTTACTCACGCTGGGTGGGCACAATCCCTTGTGATGCCTATTACATCGGACTACATGACTACAGTATTGGGTATGGCAGACCATTAGGCGACGGCATGGCGTTCGACTGTACGGAATAGGCGGCCTGTCCAGTGAGTTAATCATATTATATGCGTGTTCCTCATACAATCTGCTCCTATCTGGCTGATACATGGGAACCAATACTCCGATGCAGACAAGTAAATGTGTTTTGGGACCCACATTCATCTGCCGGGTCATGCTACCACATACCTATTGTAGGTTTGCCACCTTTTAAATTGGCCGAGGTGGGACTTTAGGATTAACACCTGTCCCACTTTGCGTGGGACAGTCCCTCCTTAGATGGATGTGTCATGCTAAAATAATCAAGACATAGCAAATGTCCTGATTCCAGGAAAGTATTATATTCTACGTTTCTGTAATAGTTGCATGTAACAGTTATTGTGCATGTGACACTTCTATATGTTATGTGAAGTAGCATAAGCAAGTGGACTGCTACTAGACTGAGCTTTTATTTGTGCTAATATGTATAGTTATGCACTATGCACGGCTGTAGGTATGTTCTGACTTGGTACGTCTGACATTTCTATGGAGCTGGTCTCACTTTGGCCATTTTGAAAGGTGGCAGCCCTATAGGACCTATATGTAGAGATGTCAGATTTGGCAGGGCACCACATACCCACAGCCAGTAGAAAACAGAGTACTTCACCATTTTGCCTAAATAAAAGGTTATTCTTGTAGCATTATAGTTGCTAATACTGTTTCCTATAACATCTAGGTGTTTCAGATACAACATAATAGTTTTATGCAACCACTACAGACAATATATGGATTCTTTGCCCTAAATCACAGGCCATGTGCCATAATAACATTTATTTTGCAGGACACAACTGCCCACAGGGGAGTGTCCCTTGCAAAGGTGAACAGGTGGTAACCCTAACCCATTATGCTATCATCTACCTAAGGTAGTCGGCAGAATATGCGCTTTCCGTCACTAGCAGACCTCACATACGAATGGGGGAGAATGAACACTGAATCAGGGACACTGCATAACACCCTCAGGGACACATTTAGATGACTGGTATTATTAACCTGACACACGGAAAGTCCCAGAGCATATGTATTCATACCCATTTGTCGAGGTACGTGCTGTTTATGACTCATACATGTTGTCATTAGTCATTACGTGTATTCTGCCACCTGTCCACCTAATATCACTAGTTCTGGAAGGGTTTAGTTGGGACTGTGTTAGATTCTGATTCGTAATCATGGATGCCCATGATAAATGGGTACAGTTCACTGATATAGTCCCTATGTGTTCCCCCAGTGGTTTACGGACTATCCAGTAGATGTGCTCTTAAGGTTTGGGAGGTATGGGCGTCTGCTATACCCACATAGGAATATTAATTACTTCCACGGGGT